>NW_027598007.1:0-57266 GCF_964194155.1 Cetorhinus maximus
CCCCCCATCCAAATCCCTCCCCATCCACATGCCCCCCCATCCCAGACCCCCAACCCATCCCCCTGCCCATCCCCCCCCATCCCATCTCCCTCCATTCCCCCCACACATTCCCCCCATCCCATTCCCCCCATCCCATTCCCCCCATCCCATTCCCCCCATCCCATTCCCCCCATCCCATTCCCCCCATCCCATTCCCCCCATCCCATTCCCCCCATCCCATTCCCCCCATCCCATTCCCCCCATCCCATTCCCCCCATCCCATTCCCCCCACCATCCCATCCCATCCCCCATCCACCCCTCATTCCCTCCCATCCACATCCCTCCCATCCCATCCATCTCCCCCCATCCCATCCCCCCATTCCATCCCCACCCCCCCATCCCCATCCATCCCCCTCCCCCCATCCCATCCCCCCATCCCATTCCCTCCCATCCCCATCCATCTCCCCCATCCATCTCCCCCCATCCCATCCCCCCATCCCACCTCCCCCCATCCCATCCCCCCATCCCATCCCCCCATCCCATCCCCCCATCCATCCCCCCATCCCATCCCCCCATCCCATCCCCCCATCCCATCCCCCATCCCATCCCCCCATCCCATCCCCCCATCCCATCCCCCCATCCCATCCCCCCATCCCATCCCCCCATCCCATCCCCCCATCCCATCCCCCCATCCCATCCCCCCATCCCATCCCCCCATCCCATCCCCCCCATCCCATCCCCCCCCATCCCATCCCCCCCCATCCCATCCCCCCCATCCCATCCCCCCCATCCCATCCCCCCATCCCATCCCCCCATCCCATCCCCCCATCCCATCCCCCCATCCCATCCCCCCATCCCATCCCCCCATCCCATCCCCCCATCCCATCCCCCCATCCCATCCCCCCATCCCATCCCCCCATCCCATCCCCCCATCCCATCCCCCCCATCCCATCCCCCCATCCCATCCCCCCATCCCATCCCCCCATCCCATTCCATCCCATCCCCCCATCCCATTCCCCCATCCCCCCCATCCCATCCCCCCATCCCATCCCCCCATCCCATCCCCCCATCCCATCCCCCCATCCCATCCCCCCATCCCATCCCCCCATCCCATCCCCCCATCCCATCCCCCCATCCCATCCCCCCCATCCCATCCCCCCATCCCATTCCCTCCCATCCCCATCCCATCCCCCCATTCCCCCATCCCATTCCCCCATCCCCACCCATCTCCCCCCCATCTCCACCCCCATCATCTCCCCCCATCCCATCCCCCCCCCATTTCCCACACCCCATCTCCCCCCATCCACTCCCAATCCCACCCTCCCCAATCCACCTATTCCCGCCCCCCACCCCCCCCCAGCCCCACCACCACCACCACTGGGTGGAGAGTCTAGAACGAGGGGGGGGTGCAGTGACAGATCAGCCATTCAGGACTGAGATGAGGAGAAGTGTCTGCGTTCGGACGGGTTGGGGGCTGAAGTTTGAGATGAGGGAGGAGGGATTCGTGTCGGAGAGGCTGAGGTCGTTCTCCTTGGAGTGAAGGAGACTGAGGGGGGGGTGGGGGCCGTGGGGATCTGATGGACGGTGTGGGGGGTGTGGGTACAAGATTATGACAGGTTTAGGGAAGGTAGAGAGAGGAAAGTTGTAGCTGTGAGCTGATGGTACAAGGATTGGAGGGCACAAGTTCCAGGTATCGGGTAAGAGATGTGGGCAGGTGGGGGCGAGTGTGAGGAAGAACTGTTTTTTTAACACAGCGAGTGGTACTGAGCTGGAACCCACTCCCTCATGAGGAGGAGGGGACGATGAATGATTCTAAAAGGAAACTTGGACGGGGAATTGAGGGAAAATAAACTCGGAGGGATGCAGCGGAGGACTGGATTGCTCTACAGAGGGCTGGCACGGACCCGATGGGCCAAATGGGCTCCTTCTGTGTTTAACTGACTGCAGGCTCCCAGACTCCAAGTGAATCTTGTTTTTTAAATGAACTCATGGGATGTGGGGTGTCCCGGGGCTGGGTCAGCACTTATTGCCCACCCCTAACTGCCCCTCGTTCAGGGGGCGTTTTAAGAGTCGACCACATGGCTGTGGGTCTGGAGTCACGTGTAGGGCAGATTTCCCTCCCTCAAGGGGGCATTACTGACCCGGATGGGGCTTTTTACAACAATCATTTTGTTAATTTAATTCCAGATTTCTATTGAATTCAAATTACACCATCTGCTGCTGTTACACTGGGGGGGGTCTACGGGAATACCAGCCCAGTGACTGTACCACCACCCCACCACCACCCCATCATCAAAGACTGTGCGATGAGGGAAGAGAAAGTGGAGCTGACCAGGCACGGTTTTATTGGATGGGGGAAAGCAGGCTGGAGGGGCCGAATGGCCTACTCTTGCTCCTATAGCTTACCAAGTGACCAGTCAGGCTGCAAAGTACCTCTTCGAGGTTCAGTGCCCTGCAAGTTGGCTCAGTTGAGAAGCGCCAATATTTGAAGATCAGGTCGGTTCCAGGATGAATTTCCTCCCCCCACTCCCCACCCCCCGGCCACCCCAGTCTGGCGTGGGTTGCACTCAGCCTCCCTGTACTGCCCCAGCGACGTGTCACAAGGTGTCACTGGCACTCGGCTGCGGGGAGTGATGACCCAATTTCGCCCCATGGTTCATCGCCAAGAGTAGGATCAGGCTCAGAAAACACTCTGGTCAGCAGTAGAATCCCTGCCAAGGCCCTGCAGTCTGGGTTCCCACGCTCTGAATACACCATTGACTGGGGAATCATAGCCCAGTGAGAATCAACAACTTCAGCTGGATTAAACAAGACATTTCTTGGAGAATACACATCAGACAACCAGGAGTTTAAACTCAGAGACTATTACTGTAACCGCCCACCTCAGTCACTGTGCTCTTTATCCAAACATTCCTTTTCTGAAATTGTTTTCTTCATACATAAGTGAAGGATAGACAACTACTCCACTTCGCAGTCCTTACCTGGAGTTCCCCCAGGCACTGTCAGGGCAGGTAGCTATAGGAAAGGTTAGATACAGAGTAAAGCTCCCTCTACACCGTCCCCATCAAACACTCCCAGGACAGGTACAGCACGGGGTTAGATACAGAGTAAAGCTCCCTCTACACTGTCCCCATCAAACACTCCCAGGACAGGTACAGCACGGGGTTAGATACAGAGTAAAGCTCCCTCTACACAGACCCTGTCAAACACTCCCAGGACAGGTACAGCACGGGGTTAGATACAGAGTAAAGCTCCCTCTACACTGTCCCCATCAAACACTCCCAGGACAGGTACAGCATGGGGTTATATACAGAGTAAAGCTCCCTCTACACTGTCCCCATCAAACACTCCCAGGACAGGTACAGCACAGGGTTAGATACAGAGTAAAGCTCCCTCTACACCGTCCCCATCAAACACTCCCAGGACAGGTACAGCACGGGGTTAGATACAGAGTAAAGCTCCCTCTACACTGTCCCCATCAAACACTCCCAGGACAGGTACAGCATGGGGTTAGATACAGAGTAAAGCTCCCTCTACACAGACCCTGTCAAACACTCCCAGGACAGGTACAGCACGGGGTTAGATACAGAGTAAAGCTCCCTCTACACTGTCCCCATCAAACACTCCCAGGACAGGTACAGCACGGGGTTAGATACAGAGTAAAGCTCCCTCTACACCGTCCCCATCAAATACTCCAGGACAGGTACAGCACGGGGTTAGATACAGAGTAAAGCTCCCTCTACACCGTCCCCATCAAACACTCCCAGGACAGGTACAGCACGGGGTTAGATACAGAGTAAAGCTCCCTCTACACTGTCCCCATCAAACACTCCCAGGACAAGTACAGCATGGGGTTAGATACAGAGTAAAGCTCCCTCTACACTGTCCCCATCAAACACTCCCAGGACAGGTACAGCACGAGGTTAGATACAGAGTAAAGCTCCCTCTACACTGTCCCCATCAAACACTCCCAGGACAGGTACAGCACAGGGTTAGATACAGAGTAAAGCTCCCTCTACACTGTCCCCATCAAACACTCCCAGGGCAGGTACAGCACGGGGTTAGATACAGAGTAAAGCTCCCTCTACACTGTCCCCATCAAACACTCCCAGGACAGGTACAGCACGGGGGTAGATACAGAGTAAAGCTCCCTCTACACTGTCCCCATCAAACACTCCCAGGACAGGTACAGCACGGAGTTAGATACAGAGTAAAGCTCCCTCTACACCGTCCCCATCAAACACTCCCAGGACAGGTACAGCACGGGGATAGATACAGAGTAAAGCTCCCTCTACACTGTCCCCATCAAACACTCCCAGGACAGGTACAGCACGGGGTTAGATACAGAGTAAAGCTCCCTCTACACAGACCCTGTCAAACACTCCCAGGACAGGTACAGCACGGGGTTAGATACAGAGTAAAGCTCCCTCTACACTGTCCCCATCAAACACTCCCAGGGCAGGTACATCATGGGGTTAGATGAAGTGTTGAGTTGTCACTACACTGCTTAGTGATGTGGCAATTTCGACACAGACAGGGATCGCTGCTGACTCATGGTGACATTTGAATTTCTTTGCCCTCCTGATGACCCCATGTGTTGAGTTTGCTGAGAAGTTGAGACATGGTCTGCATCTTCTCTGAGAATGGAGTCAAAGTCCAGTAATGGTTTGACTGAAGTGACCAGGGATGAGGGAATTCAGTAACGTGGAGAGACTGGAGAAGTTAGGGATGTTGTCCTGGGAGGAGCGATTTATTCGAGGTGTTCAAAGTCATGAAGGCTTTACAGAGAGTAAAGGAGGGTCGGTAACCAGAGGGGACACAGATTGAAGAGAATCGGGGAAAGAGCCAGAGGGGGAGATGAGGGGATTTTTTTTTTTCACACAGCGAGTTGTTGTGATCTGGAAGGCGCTGCCTGAAAGGGCGGTGGAAGCAGATTCAATAGGAACTTTCGAAAAGGGGGGAATCGGATAAATACCTGAAGGGGAAACGTTTGCAGGGGCGATGGGGGGAAAGCAGCTGAGGTGTGGGCAGTGGGACAAATTGGCACAGGCACAATGGGCCAAATGGCCTCCCTCTGTGCAGTAAATCACTATGGTCCTCCTGAGAATAGAGAAGGGCAGGATGATGACGATGGAGGCAGGGGGCAGGGTATAAAAGATGGAGTACGGGGGCGGAGTGGGGGCTGTGGGTGGTGTTGGGGTGCAGGGAGAAGGTGGTGGAGGCGGAGCGAGGGAGATAATGAAAAAATCCGACCAGGAGAGAGGGTGGAGAGGGAAAGGGAGAGAAAGTGACAGATACACGTGCGCACACACACACCCACACACAGACACACATACACACACACACACCCGCACACAGATACACGCACATACACACATGCACGTGCATGCACACAGACACACACATACACACACACACACAGACATGCACATACACACACACACACCCGCACACAGACACGCGCACATGCACACACACACACACACACACAGACACGCGCACATGCACACACACACCCGCACACAGATATGCACATACACACACACACCCGCACACAGACATGCACATACACACACACACACCCGCACACAGACATGCACATACACACACACACACACCCGCACACAGACATGCACATACACACACACACACCCGCACACAGACATGCACATACACACACACACACCCGCACACAGACACGCGCACATGCACACACACACACACACACACACAGACACGCGCACATGCACACACACACCCGCACACAGATATGCACATACACACACACACACCCGCACACAGACATGCACATACACACACACACACCCGCACACAGATATGCACATACACGCACACACACCCGCATACAGACACGCTCACACGCACACACACACTCGCACACAGACATGCGCACATGCACACACACACTCGCACACAGACACGCGCACATACACACACACTCGCACACAGACACGTGCACATACACACACACACTCGCACACAGACACGCGCACATACACACACACACTCGCACACAGACACGCGCACATACACACACACACTCGCATACAGACACGCGCACATACACACACACACTCGCACACAGACACGCGCACATACACACACACACTCGTACACAGACACGTGCACATACACACACACACTCGCACACAGACACGCGCACATACACACACACACTCGCACACAGACACGCGCACATACACACACACACTCGCACACAGACACGCGCACATACACACACACACTCGCACACAGACACGCGCACATACACACACACACTCGCACACAGACACGCGCACATACACACACACACTCGCACACAGACACGCGCACATACACACACACACTCGCACACAGACACGCGCACATACACACACACACTCGCACACAGACACGCGCACATACACACACACACTCGCACACAGACACGCGCACATACACACATGCACACACACACGTACACATACACACATGCACACACACACACCCGCGCACATACACACATGTACGCACACAGACATGCACATGCACACACACGTACACATACATGCACGCGCGCACACGCACATGGGCACACACATGCATGCACAGACAAGCACACACATACACACACGCGTGCACGCACACACACGCACAAACACAAGCATCCTTTCAAATGCTGCAGTTGGTAAAGATGGAGAAAAGCTGACAAAGCATTTTTGTGTGGGTGAGATGTTCTGAATTAACAATCACCTCCCACGTAGTGTTAAGCATTTAATTCCTTCCAGCGATCAGCCCCATTCAACACTGAAACGCAGACAAATGAGACAGCCGACACTGGCAGACAGAGAGAGGACAGGGAGAACAGGACAGGCAGTGTCTGTGTCTGCAGCAGATACTAGGGGAAGGCATCCTTCATATTCCCAGCTCTCACACAGCTCAACCCGGCCCCAGCCACCCCCATCCTACAAAGTGTGAGCCTCCTGTAGGGTGAAGCAGGGTCAGTGTGCGGGTGCCCTATGGGTAGCTGGCACTGAGACCAGCCTTGGCAGGAGCTGTGTGTGAGTGGCCGACAACCATTGCTAATTGGAAGCCTCTCTCAGATCGAGCACGCGTTCACTGGGTAACATTTTCTCATCTCTCAGTCAGGAGGTTATGGGTTTCAAACCCTCTCCAGGGACTTGAACTCAAAATTCAGGTTCACACGCCCCAGGTGCCAATACTGAGGGAGTGCCGCGCTGTCGGAGGGTCAGTACTGAGGGAGTGCTGCGCTGTCGGAGGGTCAGTACTGAGGGAGTGCTGCGCTGTCAGAGGGTCAGTACTGAGGGAGCGCCGCGCTGTCGGAGGGTCAGTACTGAGGGAGTGCTGCGCTGTCGGAGGGTCAGTACTGAGGGAGTGCTGCGCTGTCGGAGGGTCAGTACTGAGGGAGCGCCGCACTGTCGGAGGGTCAGTACTGAGGGAGCGCCGCACTGTCGGAGGGTCAGTACTGAGGGAGCGCCGCACTGTCGGAGGGTCAGTACTGAGGGAGCGCCGCACTGTCGGAGGGTCAGTACTGAGGGAGCGCCGCACTGTCGGAGGGTCAGTACTGAGGGAGCGCCGCACTGTCGGAGGGTCAGTACTGAGGGAGCGCCGCACTGTCGGAGGGTCAGTACTGAGGGAGCGCCGCACTGTCGGAGGGTCAGTACTGAGGGAGCGCCGCACTGTCGGAGGGTCAGTACTGAGGGAGCGCCGCACTGTCGGAGGGTCAGTACTGAGGGAGCGCCGCACTTTTTTTTTTTTTTTTGTAAAAATATACTTTATTCATAAAAATCTTCAATCACATTCAAAACCATTTTCAAAAACAACATTACAAGGGTACAATCCAGGTTAAACTTTTACAAAATGTATCACCAGGTGCATCAGTACAAACAATATTACAGTCATTTACAGCCTTTCATTTTGATCTGTACAGCCCGAGGGGCTCTAAACAGTTCCCAGTCTCTCGGTGCGCTGTGGTAGAAAGGTCTTAGACAGCGACCCTTCCCCATTGCGCCTTTGCGGCAGCTGCCCCAAGCTTTAGTGCGTCCCTCAGCACGTAGTCCTGGACTTTGGATTGTGCCAGTCCGCAACAATCGGTCGGGGACAACTCTTTGTGCTGGAAGACCAACAAGTTTCGGGCAGACCAAAGCGCCTCTTTCACCGAGTTGATGATCCTCCAGCTGCAGTTGATGTTTGTCTCGGTGTGTGTCCCTGGGAACAGCCCGTAGAGCACAGAGTCCTGTGTCACAGAACTGCTCGGGATGAACCTCGACAGCAACCACTGCATCTCTCTCCAGACTTTCTTTGCAAAGGCACAATCCACAAGGAGGTGGACAACGGTCTCTTCCCCACCACAGCCACCTCGAGGGCATCGTGCAGAGGGGGTGAGACTCCTGGCGTGTAGGAAGGATCTGACGGGGAGGGCCTTTCTCACCACCAGCCAAGCTACGTCTTGGTGCTTGTTGGAAAGTTCTGGCGATGAGGCATTCTGCCAAATGACTTTGACAGTCTGCTCGGGGAACCATCCCACAGGGTCCACCCTCTCCTTATCCCTCAGGGCCTCTAGGACGTTACGTGCTGACCACTGCCTGATGGACTTGTGGTCAAAGGTGTTTTTCTGCATAAATTTTTCCACCAGGGACAGGTGGTACGGCACGGTCCAACTACTTGGAGCGTTCCGCGGCAGCGTGGCCAGACCCATCCTTCGCAACACCGGGGACAGGTAGAACCTCAGCACGTAGTGACACTTGGTGTTTGCGTACTGAGGGTCTACGCACCGCTTGATGCAGCCGCACACAAAGGTGGCCATCAGTATGAGGGCGATGTTGGGCACGTTTTTTCCCCCTTTATCTAGAGGCTTGTACATCGCGTCCCTGCAGACACGATCCATTTTCGACCTCCAGATAAAGCGGAAGATGGCTCGAGTGATCGCCATCGCGCAGGAGTGTGGAATGGGCCAGACCTGCGCCACGTACAGCAACAGCGAGAGTACCTCACACCTGATGACCAGGTTCTTACCCGCAATGGAGAGGGAGCGTCGCTCCCACATGCCCAGTTTCCTTTTCACCATAGCCACTCGCTCCTTCCAGTTTCTAACGCATGCCCCGGTCCCTCCGAACCATATCCCCAGCACCTTCAGGCCGTCAGCCCTGACAGTGAAGGGGACAAAGGATCGGTCAGCCCACTTCCCAAAGAACATGGCCTCGCTCTTCCCACGATTTACCTTGGCTCCCGAGGCCAGTTCGAACTGGTCGCAGACGTGCATCAGTCTGCGCACCGACAGCGGATCCGAGCAGAAGACGGCGACGTCGTCCATGTACAGGGAGGCTTTTACCTGAGTGCCTCCACTGCCTGGGATCGTCACTCCTCTTATGCCCGGATCCTTCCTGATGGACTCGGCAAAGGGTTCTATGCAGCACACAAAAAGGACAGGCGAGAGAGGGCAGCCCTGCCTGACTCCAGATTTAATCGGAAAGCTATCTGTTTCCCACCCATTGATTGAGACTGCGCTACTGATGTTAGTGTAGAGCAGTTGGATCCAATTTCGAATTCCCTCCCCAAACCCCATTTTGGAGAGCACATCCCCCATGTAGGTGTGCGATATTCTGTCAAAGGCCTTCTCCTGATCCAAGCTGATGAGGCAGGTATCCACACCCCTGTCCTGTACATAGGCAATCGTATCCCTGAGCAGCGCCAGGCTGTCAGAGATCTTCCTGCCTGGCACAGAGCAGGTCTGGTCAGGGTGAATCACCAATTCCAGAGCGGATTTGACCCGGTTGGCGATGACCTTGGACAGAATCTTATAGTCCATATTCAACAGTGAAATGGGTCGCCAATTTCTAATTTCCTCCCTTTCCCCCTTGTGCTTGTAGATGAGGGTGATGATGCCTTTCCTCATGGATTCTGACATGCTGCCGGCCAGGAGCATACTCTCGTACACTTCTAGCAGGTCTGGGCCGATCAAGTCCCACAGAGCCGAATACAACTCCGCCGGCAGGCCGTCGCTTCCGGGGGTTTTACTCTTCTCGAAGGACTCGAGGGCCTTAGTCAGTTCGTCAGGAGTTAGCGGTTTGTCTAGGCTCTCCCGCGTACTGTGGTCTAGGACCTCCGTGATAGAGGACAGGAAGGACTGGGAGGCCGTGCTGTCCGTGGGCTTCACGTCATACAGTCCGGCATAAAAGGATTTGCTGATCCTCAGAATGTCGGACCGTGATGACTTTACTGAGCCGTCTTCTTCCTTCAGGCTGCTGATCACAGAGCGCTCTCTGTGTACCTTTTGGAAGAAGAAACGTGAGCACGTCTCATCCTGCTCCACGGAGCGGACTCTGGAACGGAAGATGATCTTGGAGGCCTCCGAGGCAAAGTGCGAGGCTTGCTGGCCCTTCACCTCTTGGAGCTCCTCCTTGACATCGACCCCCATCGACCGCAGCCGGAGCAGATTCTGCATCTTTTCCTGGAGTCGGGACATTTCCCTCTGTTCCTTTCTAGCTTTCTGGGTGCCTTTGAGGATGAAAAACCTCTTGATGCTTCCCTTGATCACTTCCCACCAGTGTGTCAGGGACTCAAAGAGGGGTTTCACGGTTCTCCAACCTTTGTAATCCCTCTTGAGCTCCTCAATGTTCTCTGGGGTCAGCAGTTGCACATTTAGCTTCCATGCCCCCCTGCCCACCCTCAGGTCTTCCTCCAAGTGGCAGTCCGCCAGTAGGAGGCAGTGGTCAGAGAAGAACACCGGCTTGACGTCGGTGGATCTGACTGTGAATGCACGGGACACAAACAGGAAGTCTATCCTGGAACGAATGGACCCGTCTGGCCGCGACCAGGTGTATCTACGCTGCGCTCCGTCTGCAGGGTTGCTGAAGACGTCGTGCAGCTTGGCATCCTTAACTGTTTCCATCAGGGATCTGGACGTAGCGTCCAATCTGCTTCCGGCCCTGCTGGATCGTCCAGCCGCATCGATGATGCAGTTGAAGTCCCCGCCCAGAATGACCGGCCTGGAGGTCGCCAGCAGCAGTGGGAGCTGCTGAAAAACCTCCAGCCGCTCAGCCCCTTGTGCCGGGCCGTACACGTTAATTAACCGGAGTGGAGCGTTCTTGTACATTACGTCTGCTACCAGGAGTCGCCCGCCCATCACCTCCTTGACAGGGAGCGCCGCACTGTCGGAGGGTCAGTACTGAGGGAGTGCCGCACTGTCGGAGAGTCAGTACTGAGGGAGTGCCGCACTGTCGGAGGTGACACCTTTAGGACGTGATGTTAAACCCAGTTGGGAATGCTACACAATCAGCAGATTTTGGATTTGGAAAGGGGGAGAGAAGAGTTGATGAAGATAAAGATTTAAGGTGATTGGCCAAAGGGTCAGAGGTGAGGCCGGGATAAACACTTGCACGCGAGTGGTTGGGATGTGGAACAGGCCACGCTGATAGGCTGGTGGGTACAGATCCAGTCGTAAGTTTCCAAAGGGAATTGGATAAATAATTGAGGGGGAGAGAATTTGCCTGGAGTGTGAACAAAGCAGGATGAGGTCACTGGTTTCTGCTGCATGTGAACAGTTAAAAACCAGCCACTCATAATGTTTTGGAGTGAGTGAGTTGCCACGACAACCTAAACTGTCCCAATGAATTGGGCGCTGTGCGTTGACAGGGGATTGAACTGTGAGGGGACTGAGTTGGCACCAAGCCCTGTGTCTGGTTTTAATTAGGCTGATCATGCGCTGATCCCTTTGGGGCGGGGGGTGTGCAGACTGGGAAAGCTCATTGTCAGATCCAGGCGCCAGGATTATCCCGGTCCCCTCCCACACACCCTCTCAGCGGGATTACGGGCTGCTCCAGCTCCAGACGCGAGCTCTCCCCCCACCCCCCCTGCAATGGCTGACTAACCTCACCGCTCTTTGTTCTATCTTTCAGAAATGCGTCAGTAGAGGAGAGCTGCTGGTTTCACTCTCTTACCAGCCCGTCACTCACCGGCTGACCGTGGTGGTGCTGAAGGCCAGACACCTACCCAAGATGGATATTGCCGGTCTCTCAGGTAGCAGTTATTAACTCCGAGACACTGCTCATACAAGCGGAAGCTCCCTGTAGTCGGCAGCTCCCACCGAGACAGGATAATAGCATCAGAACGCGCGCCCTTTGCTTCTAATTTTACTGGGTTGCTCAGTGAGTGGTTGTTTTCAAACACTTCAATGTTCACCAACTGAAATAAAGGGAGTAATTCCCCACCCTCTATATCGATGGGATTAATTCCCCACCCTCTCTATCGATGGGATTAATTCCCCACCCTCTATATCGATGGGATTAATTCCCCACCCTCTATATCGATGGGATTAATTCCCCACCCTCTGTATCGATGGGATTAATTCCCCACCCTCTGTATCGATGGGATTAATTCCCCACCCTCTCTATCGATGGGATTAATTCCCCACCCTCTCTATCGATGGGATTAATTCCCCACCCTCTATATCGATGGGATTAATTCCCCACCCTCTGTATCGATGGGATTAATTCCCCACCCTCTATATCGATGGGATTAATTCCCCACCCTCTGTATCGATGGGATTAATTCCCCACCCTCTGTATCGATGGGATTAATTCCCCACCCTCTATATCGATGGGATTAATGCCCCACCCTCTGTATCGATGGGATTAATTCCCCAACCTCTGTATCGATGGGATTAATACCCAACCCTCTATATCGATGGGATTAATTCCCCACCCTCTGTATCGATGGGATTAATGCCCCACCCTCTGTATCGATGGGATTAATTCCCCACCCTCTATATCGATGGGATTAATTCCCCACCCTCTGTATCGATGGGATTAATTCCCCACCCTCTGTATCGATGGGATTAATGCCCCACCCTCTGTATCGATGGGATTAATTCCCCACCCTCTGTATCGATGGGATTAATTCCCCACCCTCTGTATCGATGGGATTAATTCCCCACCCTCTGTATCGATGGGATTAATTCCCCACCCTCTATATCGATGGGATTAATGCCCCACCCTCTGTATCGATGGGATTAATTCCCCACCCTCTGTATCGATGGGATTAATGCCCCACCCTCTATATCGATGGGATTAATGCCCCACCCTCTGTATCGATGGGATTAATTCCCCACCCTCTATATCGATGGGATTAATGCCCCACCCTCTATATCGATGGGATTAATGCCCCACCCTCTATGTAGGTGGGATTAATGCCCCACCCTCTATGTAGGTGGGATTAATGCCCCACTCTCCGTGTAGGTGGGATTAATGCAACACTCTCCGTGTAGGTGGGATTAATGCCCCACTCTCCGTGTAGGTGGGATTAATGCCACACTTTCCGTGTAGGTGGGATTAATGCCCCACTCTCTGTGTAGGTGGGATTAATGCCCCACTCTCTATGTAGGTGGGATTAATGCCCCACTCTCTATGTAGGTGGGATTAATGCCCCACTCGCTATGTAGGTGGGATTAATGCCCCATTCTCTATGTAGGTGGGATTAATGCCCCATTCTCTATGTAGGTGGGATTAATGCCCCACTCTTTTCAATGACCAATTGAATGGAGTGAGGGTTTGTCTAGTCCAGTGGGACAGGTCCACACATTCACAAACATGAGCTTCTGGTATTAGAGTTTGAGGCAAGTAGTGAGGGATTTAAAAACATATATATATATCCCTGAGGCACGAACAGTGTTGGCAAAACAATGTTTATTCCCTATCCTGGGTTACCTGAGGGCACATAGGAGCCAACCAGTTCGAGTGGGACTGGAGTCACCTGTAGGCCGGACTAAGTTAAGGGTGGCAGATTCCAATCCTCGACGGACATTAATGAACCAGTTGGTTCTAATTTAAAAGTTTTAAAAAAACGATCTAGCAGTTTCTTTATGGTCATTTTCTAGTGCATCGGTGGGATTTGAACCTCTGACTTGTTCATCCAGAGCCCTAACCCCTAGGCTACCATCCGGGCAATGGGAAGAGCTGGTGTTTCAGGGTGGACAGGGTTTAGAGACGGAGGCGATGTTTCTAACGTCCTACCCCGTGAATATCCGTTTCCTTCACCAGCTTGTGGAGTGAATTGGGGTGGGTGTTAGGCAGAGACAGTACCTCTGGAATGCAGGTTGAGCGATTGAGACCCTCTTAGTGACTGAGACAGGCGGACGGTGTAAAACTGAAAATACAAAACTAAGTCACGCTCACCCGAGAGCTTGAAGGGTGAACCAGCGTGGTGATGAGCGTTGCAGACCCACAGGAGCACTGAGTATACTCTTGGTCGTCTTATCCAAGGAAGAATTGGATCGCCTTAGTGGGGTTTGCAATAAAAGTTCAGGAGATTTAGTCCTGGGATGAAAGCATTGTCCTGTGAGGAGAGAAATTCCCTGGAGTTTAGGAGACACAATCTCATTGAAACTAGTTTACTAGATTGATACCTGGAATGAGTGGGTTGTCTGATGAGGAAAGGTTGGACAGACTGGGCTTGTTTCCACTGGAGTTTAGAAGAGTGAGGGGGTGACTTGATTGAAGTATATAAGATCCTGAACGGTCTTGACAAGGTGGATGTGGAAAGGATGTTTCCTCTTGTGGGTGAGTCCAGAACTCGGGGGCCACAGTTTTAAAATTAGGGGTCACCCTTTTAGGACAGAGATGAGGAGAAATTTTTCTCTCTCAGAGGGTTGTGCGACTTTGGAACTCTCTGTCTCAGAAGGCGGTGGAGGCGGGGTTATTGAGTATTTTTAAGGCGGAGGGAGATAGATTCTTGTTAGGCAAGAGAATCAGAGGTTATTGGGGGGTAGACGGGAATGTGGAATTCAAAACACAAACAGATCAGCCATCATCTTATCGAATGGTGGAGCAGGCTCGAGGGGCCGAATGGCCTACTCCTGTTCCTATTTCTTATGTTTGTACATTCGTATGTAATATTTTTAGAGGGATGAACAGGGTAGATGCTGAGAGGCTATTTCCCTGTAACCGTAGAGTCTAGAACGAGAGGGGTTGGGGGGGGTCACAGTCTCAGGATAAGGGGCCGGCCATTTTGGACAGAGACGAGGAGAAACGTCGTCACTCGGAGGGTTGCGAATCTTTGGAATTCTGTACCCCAGAGAGCCGTGGGATGCTCAGGCAGCGAGTCCATTCAGGACTGAGGTCGAGAGATTTTTCGGCACTGAGGGAATGGAGGGAGGGGTGGGCAGGACGTGACTTTGAATTCGACAATCACCCCGATGGTACTGAATGTGGGGGGAGGGGGGCAGGTTCAAGGGGCTGAATGGCCTCCTTCTGTTCCTATTTTATGTTCTTTTGGTGGAGGTTCTGTTTCAAGTGGTGTTAGTTGGGGGTGGTGATTGGGACAATAGTGTTGGATTCGATGGGTCTTATTGGGGGGGCGGGGGGAGGAGGGAGATACCAGCCAAAGCTCCCGCTCCTGACTGCTGCCTGGTGACACTCACTGGGAATGCGTGTCAGTCGATGCCTCCCACTCGATGATACTCACTCTCTGGCCTCGCCCATGAACGTCCATCACCCCAGAAGATGCTGTGGGACTAACGTTCAAAAAGGTGCCCAGGTTCGAGGAGAGGAGGTCAAGGGGTGCAGGTGGGGAGCTGGAGGGAAACAGATGAGGCAGAAGGGGAGGTAGTTGGAAGTAAGAGCCCTTCCAGTGTCAGGTCAGGGTGGCGATATCCCCAGAAAGACTCGGTGTAACTTGTGTCCCTCTGTTTCTCTTTCCCCCCCCCCAGACCCGTACGTCAAGGTCAACGTGTTCTACGGAAGGAGGCGGGTGGCTAAGAAGAAGACGCACGTGAAGAAATGCACGCTAAACCCGGTCTTCAACGAGTCCTTCGCCTTTGACATCGGCGCCGAGACCCTGAGGGACGTCAGCCTTGAGCTCCTGGTCATCGACTTCGACAGGACCACCAAGAACGAGGTGGTGGGCGGCACGGTGCTGGGCAACGGCAGCAGCAGCAGCAGCGGAGTCCAGCACTGGCAGGAGATCTGTGAGAACCCCAGGCGACAGGTCGCCAAGTGGCACACGCTGGGCGAGTATTAGGTGCCACCGGAGGAGAGAGAGAGAGAGAGAGAGAGAGAGAGAGCGAGAGAGAAAGGAAGAGAGAGAGAGAGAGAGGAATTGATTAAAAAAAAATGCCTAGGGACTTAAATCTTAACAGGAACTCGGATTTAGAGATAGCAGACACATCAGAAAACTGCGACAAAAATATTCTCATTGGTTGGTTGTGAGAGTTGGTTGGTCCAATCACCTGAGTGCAGAATATTTGACTCTGATCTATTCGACAAACCACCTGACTTATTTGCATGCCTGGTTATATATATCTTATTTGCATATACTTTTAACCCACTGGGAAACATCCTCCAGCCTTCATTCAGAGCCTCATCTTTATTTTATTCACTTCCGTGAGTCTATTTATTTTGCCCTCGAAGGTTTGGTTGGGGGTGGTTGGGGTACGGTGGGCACTAGGGGTTGGGGCAGTGGTTAGACACCAGCCTTTCCTTTCGAGACTCGGGTCTGGCTTCCAATGGAACCCACCTCGCTGGGTGAAAGGCCCCCTCCCGTTCTCGGTCTCCCGGACGAGGGGGAGCTGGGGGGGGCGGTCGGACATCTCCCTTGTGCCCCCGCCGGCAAACGTAAAGTGGTCAGAGTTGGGGGAGCTGGTGTTGGGGGAGAGGCGATGGGGTGGGGTGAGGAGGTGGGGAGAGAAGGGTCACATTGGGGGGGGCAGCCTCTTTTGGGCTTGAGGTGCATTATTCGGAGGGGAGGCGGGGTGGGTGCAGGGTGTGGGGGGTTGGAGGTCTGGCGTGCAGCTTCACTCTGCGTCTCCACCCATGTCCAACCAAACCCGGTGCAAGAAATGGCAGCCCAGCACGTGGTGTGGACAGCAGGACGCTGCCCCTCGATGGGCCGAGCGGCCTCCCTCTTGCCCTGCCCTGACTGGCCGGCCTCTCGCTTATCCTCCCCTGCCTGTCCAGCCCGTGCGGCACCTCCCAGTCCACCTGGTTTGGTTGGGTTCGAGGCCCTGTCTCGGGTGCTTGCCCGAGTATGAACTCTGACCTCGTACTCGAGGATGGACTCACTGGCCTCCCCACCTCCCGCCGAAGGACCGAGCCCCGAGCTCCCGGAGAATTCTTTTGCTTCAGGAATAAATCGGCCTTCACCGCCAAAGAAAAGCAGTTTTAACATAAACAGCCTTGTTAAGTCAGCCATTGAGGGTTTTGGCCTAGAATGGATAGAGCAATATTGTGATACTCCTTCCAGTTTTCTACCAATTAAATAGCTCCCACCCCACCAGATCAGGAATCTAAATCCCTACCTCTTCTCATGACCAATAACTTGTATTTATTTGGCATCTTTAACTGGAGGGGAAAGAAAACTTCCCAAGATTCTTCACAGCAATTATCAAGCGAAGTCTCGGTCAAAGAGGTTGGTTTTCTTAAGGGGCATCTTAAAGCAGGAGAGAGCGTGAGTTGAGGGAGGGGAATTCCAGAGCTCAGGGGTCCCCCCCAGGCAGCTGAAGGCACGGCCGCCAATGGCGGAGCGATGGGAATCAGGGGATTGGAGGAGCTCGGGGATCTCCGAGCGGGTCGCAGAGGTAGGGAGGGGACGAAGAGGCGATGGAGGTGTTTGAGAACAAGGGTAGCAATTTTTGGCATGCGGACTTGGCTGCACTGGGAGCCAGTGGGCACGGGGGTGCGAACGGGACTTGGCGTGAGGCAGGAGACAGGGCCAGGGACAGAGGCTTGGCGGAGCTGAAGTTTGCAGAGGCTGGAAGACGGGGAGCAATGGACAGTTGAGTCTGGGGAGTAAGAGGTAATAATAAGAATAAGGGGTCAACTGTGTAAGAGAGATGAGGAGGGATTTCCTCTCTCAAAGGGTCGTTAATCTGTGGAACTCTCTTCCCCGGAGAGCAGGGGAGGCTGGGTTGTTGAATTTATTCACGGTTGAGTTAGACAGATCTTTGACAGACAAGGGAGGCAAGAGTTATGGAGGGTGTGGGGGGGGCGGACAGGAGAGTGGAGTTGAGACCGTGACCAGATCAGCAACTATTTTATTGAATGGCACAGCAGGCTCGAGGGGGCTGAATGGCCTACTCCTGCTCCTAAGTCCCATGTTCCTGTTTGACCCCCTTCACCTGAGGGTTCAGATATAGAGGGTGGGGGGGTGCAGGGGTTTGCTGGCCTGTAAACATAGTGACGTGGCAGCTCTACGCTCCCCTGTTCCCATTCCTGGGGGGTTACAGACACCGGGACGTGACACTCAGCGCTCGCACATTGAGAGCTGCCGTTTCATTACACGGGGAGCGTCAAGGAGACTAGCTCTGTAAGACATGGTGCCTCATGTGATCAGGCTACCGATTCAATGAAAACAAAAAATCCATACAGAACGCAACCCGCCTTCAAACCACAGTTCACAGTAACCTAGGCAGCAGGGTCAGCATTGATGGGTCAGCTTTGCCCATCAGTTTCGATAAGCGCAGTAATGGTGTTGAGTATCTCAAACGCCACATCAACACCTGGGGATAAAGGGGAAAACATTAGAACTTCAAAGGGGAGGAACTTCTGGGACAGGACATCTTTAATCAAAATATCTCTGTAAAGAAATCAATCATAGTCAGGGTAGAATTCTATTACTGACCAAGGGTCTGTATCTAACCCTGTGCTGTACCTGCCCTGGGAGTGTTTGATGGGGACGGTGTAGAGGGAGCTTTACTCTGTATCTAACCCTGTGCTGTACCTGCCCTGGGAGTGTTTGATGGGGACGGTGTAAAGGGAGCTTTACTCTGTATCTAACCCCGTGCTGTACCTGTCCTGGGAGTGTTTGATGGGGACAGTGTAGAGACAGCATTACTCTGTATCTAATCCCGTGCTGTACCTGTCCTGGGAGTGTTTGATGGGGACAGTGTAGAGGGAGCTTTACTCTGTATCTAACCCCGTGCTGTACCTGCCCTGGGAGTGTTTGATGGGGATGGTGTAGAGGGAGCTTTACTCTGTATCTAACCCTGTGCTGTACCTGCCCTGGGAGTGTTTGATGGGGATGGTGTAGAGGGAGCTTTACTCTGTATCTAACCCTGTGCTGTACCTGCCCTGGGAGTGTTTGATGGGGACAGTGTAGAGGGAGCTTTACTCTGTATCTAACCCCGTGCTGTACCTGTCCTGGGAGTGTTTGATGGGGACGGTGTAGAGGGAGCTTTACTCTGTATCTAACCCCATGCTGTACCTGTCCTGGGAGTGTTTGATGGGGACGGTGTAGAGGGAGCTTTACTCTGTATCTAACCCTGTGCTGTACCTGTCCTGGGAGTGTTTGATGGGGACAGTGTAGAGGGAGCTTTACTCTGTATCTAACCCCGTGCTGTACCTGCCCTGGGAGTGTTTGATGGGGATATTAGGTGCGTGTAGTATGAAGGGTTATATATCTGAACAATATCATTACTCACACTGATGAGCCAAGAAGTGGTAAATAACATACTGAAGCTTTTAGCTCTTTAAAATGGGTCATATTTTTATCAAAAAGTGATTATTGAGAAGTCCCTCCTAAGACGTCTAGGAATGGGGAAAGGTAAATCAATTCAACTACCCAAATCGATCTTTACCTCATTTCCCCTCAACCTTTCTACCCAATGCCTTCCCGTATCTCTCAAACCCCTTTAATGTCAAGAAATATATATTGTACAGGTGGAAGCACAAAGTAAATATGAAAAAAAAGCATGGGAATATGATGACTTTATGGAGGAATTAAACCCCACTGTTTTGTTCTGGAGCTACTTGCGTTTTTAATAATGATACGCACACACTTTCCTCAGCATCAGCTGTGGCCTGTGGGTAACCACCTCATCCCCACTCCCAATCAGAACGCTGTCGGTTCGATCCCCACTCCAGACGGTTCGAGCCCGTAACCCAGTCCAAGGGTCAGTATTGAGGGAGCGCCGCACTCGGAGGGTCAGTACTGAGGGAGCGCCGCACTCGGAGGGTCAGTACTGAGGGAGCGCCGCACTGTCGGAGGGTCAGTGCTGAGGGAGTGCCGCACTCGGAGGGTCAGTACTGAGGGAGCGCCGCACTGTCGGAGGGTCAGTGCTGAGGGAGTGCCGCACTGTCGGAGGGTCAGTACTGAGGGAGCGCCGCACTGTCGGAGGGTCAGTACTGAGGGAGCGCCGCACTGTCGGAGGGTCAGTACTGAGGGAGCGCCGCACTGTCGGAGGGTCAGTACTGAGGGAGTGCCGCACTGTCGGAGGGTCAGTACTGAGGGAGCGCCGCACTGTCGGAGGGTCAGTACTGAGGGAGCGCAGCACTGTCGGAGGGTCAGTGCTGAGGGAGCGCCGCACTGTCGGAGGGTCAGTGCTGAGAGAGCGCCGCACTGTCGGAGGGTCAGTGCTGAGAGAGCGCCGCACTGTCGGAGGGTCAGTGCTGAGGGAGCGCCGCACCGTCGGAGGGTCAGTGCTGAGGGAGCGCCGCACTGTCGGAGGGTCAGTACTGAGGGAGCGCCGCACCGTCGGAGGGTCAGTACTGAGGGAGCGCCGCACTGTCGGAGGGTCAGTGCTGAGAGAGCGCCGCACTGTCGGAGGGTCAGTGCTGAGGGAGCGCCGCACTGTCGGAGGGTCAGTGCTGAGGGAGCGCCGCACTGTCGGAGGGTCAGTGCTGAGGGAGCGCCGCACTGTCGGAGGGTCAGTGCTGAGGGAGCGCCGCACTGTCGGAGGGTCAGTGCTGAGGGAGCGCCGCACTGTCGGAGGGTCAGTGCTGAGGGAGCGCCGCACTGTCGGAGGGTCAGTGCTGAGGGAGCGCCGCACTGTCGGAGGGTCAGTGCTGAGGGAGCGCCGCACTGTCGGAGGGTCAGTGCTGAGGGAGCGCCGCACTGTCGGAGGGTCAGTACTGAGGGAGCGCCGCACTGTCGGAGGGTCAGTACTGAGGGAGCGCCGCACTGTCGGAGGGTCAGTACTGAGGGAGCGCCGCACTGTCGGAGGGTCAGTGCTGAGGGAGCGCCGCACTGTCGGAGGGTCAGTGCTGAGGGAGCGCCGCACTGTCGGAGGGTCAGTGCTGAGGGAGCGCCGCACTGTCGGAGGGTCAGTGCTGAGGGAGCGCCGCACTGTCGGAGGGTCAGTGCTGAGGGAGCGCCGCACTGTCGGAGGGTCAGTGCTGAGGGAGCGCCGCACTGTCGGAGGGTCAGTGCTGAGGGAGCGCCGCACTGTCGGAGGGTCAGTGCTGAGGGAGCGCCGCACTGTCGGAGGGTCAGTGCTGAGGGAGCGCCGCACTGTCGGAGGGTCAGTGCTGAGGGAGCGCCGCACTGTCGGAGGGTCAGTGCTGAGGGAGCGCCGCACTGTCGGAGGGTCAGTGCTGAGGGAGCGCCGCACTGTCGGAGGGTCAGTGCTGAGGGAGCGCCGCACTGTCGGAGGGTCAGTGCTGAGGGAGCGCCGCACTGTCGGAGGGTCAGTGCTGAGGGAGCGCCGCACTGTCGGAGGGTCAGTGCTGAGGGAGCGCCGCACTGTCGGAGGGTCAGTGCTGAGGGAGCGCCGCACTGTCGGAGGGTCAGTGCTGAGGGAGCGCCGCACTGTCGGAGGGTCAGTGCTGAGGGAGCGCCGCACTGTCGGAGGGTCAGTACTGAGGGAGCGCCGCACTGTCGGAGGGTCAGTACTGAGGGAGCGCCGCACTGTCGGAGGGTCAGTACTGAGGGAGCGCCGCACTGTCGGAGGGTCAGTACTGAGGGAGCGCCGCACTGTCGGAGGGTCAGTACTGAGGGAGCGCCGCACTGTCGGAGGGTCAGTACTGAGGGAGCGCCGCACTGTCGGAGGGTCAGTACTGAGGGAGCGCCGCACTGTCGGAGGGTCAGTACTGAGGGAGCGCCGCACTGTCGGAGGGTCAGTACTGAGGGAGCGCCGCACTGTCGGAGGGTCAGTACTGAGGGAGTGCCGCACTGTCGGAGAGTCAGTACTGAGGGAGCGCCGCACTGTCAGAGGTGCCGTGACCATCAGGTCTTGGCGCTCATGTTGACACTCGAGTTTAGTTAGAGGTTGATTATACCTGGAGAAAGGCTCCCGAGGTGTTGAAAGGTAATTTGTGTGTGACGCAAGTGATTTGCCTCTCTGTCCTCTCAAGTGGACATAAATGATCCCAAGGCTACTATTGCAAACAGGAGCAGGAAAATTCTCTCTGACCTGCTGAGGCCAATGTATAATCCTCAACCACAACCACACCAAAAAAATAAAATGACCTGGTCATTACCTTCTTATTGTTTCTGCGATCTTGCTGTGCACAAATCGGCTGCCTCGTTTCCTGTATTACAAACTGACTGCGCCTCACAAAGTGCTTCGATGGCCGGGAAGCCCTTTGGGACCTGATGAGGTTGCGAAAGACGCTGGAGAAACAGAAGTCTTCCTTTTCTTTTGTATCCCCCGCCACCCCTCTCAGACTTGGTCATGTCCAGTCCGAGGCACTCCCTCCCTCCCTCCCTCCCTCCCTCCCTCCTGTCACTGCTCCAGCCTAACTAGGGCTCCTCGGTCCATCATCTGCAGTCTGTTCAAGGGCTTTCCCCACCCCCCCAGCCCCCACCCCCTCAACCCGGCTCCCAACAACCCCCACGCGAGCTCACAGCATGACCCCGAGAAGATCACCATTAGATAGAGGGCAGGAAAACCTCACAATGACCTCCGCGTTCACCGAGGTATTCCTGCCTCAGTCAACATTCAGTTAAGTGGCTGCCTGACTTTCTCACACTTGCAGCCTGTCTGCACAGAGCCACTGAATATTCACAGTCGAGCAACACTGGGCTATTCCGTGCACTGCAAAAACGGTTTCAAGTCCTGTTCTCCACCACCTCCCCACCTCCACAACACCAACAGATCAAAAATCTTATTAAATATATCATTGAAGTCTGGTGGCACTCCTCACGGGAAGCTGGTGAAGATGGGACCAATGTACCATGTAACGTGTGATGTGTTATTATACTGTTGCTAAGGATGCAAGTGTGTATAACCTGGCCTGTCCCTTTAAGGTCTCCTCGTCCAGTTGTTACCGTGTATAACCTGGCCTATCCCTTTAAGGCCAGCAGATCTAGCTGCTATCGTGTATAACCTGGCCTATCCCTTTAAGGCCATCTAGTCCAGTTGCTACTGTCTTTCACCTAGTCTGTCACTTTAAGGTCACCAGGTCTAGTTGCTACTGTGTATAATTCAGCCTGTCCCTTTAAGGGCAGCCATTCTAGTTGCTGCTGCTGTACATAACCTCGCCTGCCCCTTTAAGCCACTTCGTCCAGTTGCTGTCATCTATAACCTGGCCTGCCCCTTTAAGGTCACCAGGTCTTGTTGCTACTGTCTATAACCTGGCCTGCCCCTTTAAGGTCACCAGGTCTTGTTGCTACTGTCTATAACCTGGCCTGCCCCTTTAAGGTCACCAGGTCTTGTTGCTACTGTCTCTAACCTGATCTGCCCCTTTAAGGCCGCCGGATCTCATTGCTTCAGTAGGCATGTGAGTTTAGTTAGAGGTTAAACAGACTGCTGAGGTGTTCCAAGGCAATTTTCCCTCGGGGAAAGCTTGTATATCGAAAATGACCCTCTTCTTTTTTGTATTTTTTTAAAGAAAAGTGTGATACAAGGTGATTTGTGTGTGTGAGATGGAACGTGAGGGACGTGTCTCCGAGCTATACATGTGCACACAGGAGGGTCGGAAAAAAACCGGCGGGGCGATTTGTTTTGAGGGAATTCCTCCCACCATCCAGCCCCACTGTAACCCCGTCTGCCGTTGTCATGTGATAAAACCCTCCCTCCCCCCACCGCCCCCCTCTATTTGTCAACACGGGTTACACAGGAAAACTCGAGTGGTTGTAATATCTCGAGAGTCCACGGCAAAACTCCAATTTGGAAAAACGCTTATCTTGTAAATGGATGGTGCCTTGGGGCGTGTTGAAGATTTTCTAACCTGGGGTCCCCCGGAGTTATGACTTGTCCCCGGTACATATCGGAGCTTCCTAACTCCCACAGGATTGGTTTGCGTTCCCCTCTGACCAAGAAGCTAAAAGCTGTCGCGTTCCAGATCAACTGGCTTCAGCGGATCAAGCCAAGATTTAGTTTGGTGGTGGTGGTGGTGGTGGGCAAGTGTTGTAATATGCCTTTAAGGGACAGCAGCATGTCATCACTTTAAGGGAAGTGTGTCATGTGATGCAGCCTCCGTTTCATTTCAGCCTGGAGCAGAACACAGATACACAGCTCTGCAGTTCTGAGGTTCTTGAGCTTTCTATCCATGTATATATGTTCACATGTGCCTGTTCCTAATAAACAAACCCATAGTGTGTTTGCACAATCCCTTATGAGCGATTGGTGCTTTTTTATATCATTATAACATGCAACATGGCGGCAGCGTTGAGATTGCAATATGCCCTTAAGCGAGAGCAGCACGTCATCACTTTAAGGCATATTACAACAGGATGAAGTTGGAGGGGAGGGGAGGGAGACAACAGAATGATGTGGGGGAGGCTAAACCTGTGCTGACCCTCAGTGAGACCACGTGGAGTATTGTGCTTAGTTTTGTTCTCCGTTTCATAAAACAAAAAGGACAGAGAGAGACACTGGAGAAGATTTGAGACACCAAAACTGAGAGGTTGTACCTGTTGGGAAATATCAAAGAGGTTTGAGCTCTTTTCTTGAGAAAGGGATTTGATAGAGGTCTTCAAGATGATGGCGGGGGTGGGGGGTTCAATAGCTTAGACACAGAGAGAGGATGTTTCAGAAGTAGGGGCCAGAAATGAAATATAATCACTAATCAATCCGATGGGGAATTCAGGAGAAACTTCTTTACCCAGAGAGCGGGGAGAATGTGGGACTCGCTCCCACGGGGAGTGGTCGAGGTGAATGGCAGAGATGCATTCAAGTTATGGGGGGGCGGGAGCTGGATAAACACTCGAGGGAGAAAGGAATAGAAGGACGTGTTGTCGGGGTGAGATGAGGTAGGGCTTGGAGGAAGTTCAGGTGGAGCATAAACATCAGCACGGGCTAGACGGGCTTAATGGCCTGCGTCTGTACTATAAATAGTGTAACGCTCGGCGACTCAGACACCGAATGTTTAACTCTGATCCTCGGGTTCAAATGTAGCCTCGACGACAACAGTGGGGGTGGGAAAAAAATAGGGAAAACCAGCTGGGAGAGGAAACAGGAAAGCTGGAAAATGTTACACCGGGAGCAACAGGGATTTCTCCCTCTGAATTTGGAACCTGGAACTAACGTGTCATACCCGAGTGCCTCAAAATAGGCAGGGATGGAAAATGTTTCATCTCCCGGAAGATTAGTGCAAAATTCACACAAAATAAATTGCTCGCAGGAGGGTTTTTTAGGTCCCTGAAGTTATGAGTAGTAAGCCCGTGTGATGACTTGGATATAACCAGCTTCAAACATCATATACTGTTCTTTCAACCAACATCAGCCAAGGTTACAGCAGCCAGATGATTGATCACAGAGACCACTCCGCCCATAAATACACGGCCACGTAAATTGGGGGAAATTATTGCCTTAAATTGGAGTTTAAAACCGGGAGCTTTACAATGCAGTCGATGGACAGATAGGGTGTTTAGACAATGATGAATCAACACTGTCACCTCCTGCGCCCCAAGGGTTACATTATGAGGAGATAATACACGAGCTCAAGATTGTATTCCCTGGAATTTAGAAAGTTAAGGGGTGATTTTTAAAAAAAAAAAATTCATTCACGGGAGGTGGGTGTCGTTGGCCGGGCCCAGCATTTACTGCCCATCCCTAATTGCCCCTCGAGAAGGTGGTGGGTGGGTGAGCCGCCTTCTTGAGCCGCTGCAGTCCCCTGTGGTGTAGGTACACTCACCATGCTGTTAGGGAGGGAGTTCCAGGATTTGGACCCAGCGACAGTGAAGGAACGGCCGATATATTTCCAAGTCAGGACGGTGGGTGGCTCGGAGGGGAACTTCCAGGTGGTGGGTGTTCCCCATGTGTCTGCTGCCCTTGTCCTTCTAGATGGTAGTGGTCCTGGGTTTGGAAGGTGCTGTCTAAGGAGCCTTGGTGAGTTGCTGCAGTGCATCTTGTAGATGGTACACATGCTGCTACTGTGCGTCGTTGGTGGAGGGAGTGAATGTTTGTGGATGGGGTGCCGATCAAGCGGGGCTGCTTTGTCCTGGATGGTGTCGAGTTTCTTGATCTGATCAAAGTTTTCAAGATACTAAGAGATGGATAGAGGGAAACAACTGCTGCTGGCTGGGTAGTCCAGGACTCGAGGGGGCAGGGTCTATACATGAGAGAGCCAGACCATTCGGGAATAAAAGGGTAGTGGAATTTGGGTACTCTCTTCCCTAAACATCTTCTGATGCCGGAAGGATATTCCCCTGGCTGGGGGTGGGGCGGGGTCTAGAACCAGGGGGCGCAGTCTTGGAGTGAGGAGACAGGCCATTTAGAACCGAGGTGAGGAGGGATTCCCTCACTCGGAGGGCGGTGAATCTTTGGAATTCTCTACCCCAGGGGGCTTGTGGGGGGAGGGGGAGGGGGTCAGTGATTGAGCGTGTTCAAGACCGAGAGCGATAGATTTCTACCTGTTGAAAACATCAAGGGATACAGGGATAGTGCATGAAGATGGTGTTGAAGCAGATCATCAGTCACAGTCTCATTGAATGGCGGAGCAGGCTTGAAGGGCTGAATGGCTTCCTGCTTCTCATGTTCCGAATGGCAATTGATGCTCGATCGATTTTAAATCTGAGATTGACAGATTTTTGTTAAATAAAGGTGTTCAGGGATAAGGGGCCAAGGTGGGTAGATCTGGAGTTAGGTCACAGGTCAGCTGTGACCTCATGGAATGGCAGGACAGGTTGGAGGACCAGTAAAAAAAGCTCCCTCCTGTTCTTATTGACTGAGACGAGCAGAGCGCTCAGTGCCAGCCTCACTCCCTCTTCTCAAGCTGGTCCTACACAAGGAAAGATTCATTTTCCGAGGTTTGGGCTGGGAATGGGCAGGGAAATGACTGCCGGGGTCAACACACGAATGTTTTGACTCTACCAGCCTCTGGGCCAGTGTTCGAAGACACGAGAGACATATCCCCCAAACATCTCTCTCTCTCTCTCTCTCGTTTATTTTTAACGGAGAAGCTTTGGATAGGGCGATGAGGCCCACTCTTCATAGCAATGGAATAATCGGGGGGGGAGGGGGAAAAATTAGTGGTTGGTTGGAGCACAAAGTAATATCAGAGGAAAAAGGCCAAATTTTTCTAAGCATAGCATCCACTGTTCCTCAAAACAAGTCTAATGTTCCTGGCCTTAACCCCTCAACAATCTGTCCCATCTGGTCCTTACCCTCTGTGTTCATGGTCTTCCTGTCCCTAAATGTCCTTTTGTGCATCGCACAGTATAACTCCAGCTTCACTTTCGATATCCTGTTAAGTGACCCCACCCCCCACCCCCCCCAATAACTTCTCTGTCATCAAAACCAAGCGTCAGCTTTTCCAAGATGTTCCTCACAGCTCACTGAGAGACCGTTTCCAATCGCTGGGGAATCTAGAACCCGGGGAGCAGGGGGGGCGGTGCACAGTCTCAGGATAAGGGGGCCGATCGCTTAGGACTGAGATGAGGAGAAATTACTTCACTCAAAGGGTTGTGAATCTTTGGAATTCTCTACCCCAGAGGGTTGGTGGATGCCCCTTCGTTGAAGACATCTAAGGCTGGGGATAGGCAGATTTTTGCTCTCTCGGGGAATGAAGGGATATGGGGGGGAGCGGGCGGGGAAAATGGAGTTGAAGCCCAAGATCAGCCACGATCGCATTGAATGGCGGAGCAGGCTCGATGGGCCGAGTGGCCTCCTCCTGCTCCTATTCCTTTTGTTCCTGTGTCTAGTCTCGAGATTTTCATGGCAATAGAAGAGAGGGGCAGGGAAGACAGAGGGAGATGAATCCTGTGACAGAATGATGTGGGGTAGGAAGTGCTTTGCTTTTGACACTGAGCGTTTGTGCATTCTGGAGGTAATTTAACCCACATTTTGGGACCTCACTTTACGACACTGCTTAACCATTGCTGCCGAAGGAGTTGACACTGTCATTTACCGGCTAGGTATGGTTTACCGGCTCTTTAAGATGATGGACAAGAGCAGGGCTGGAGGAGTCACGTCGACCAGCTTTGTTCTAATAAGTCACTGAGCAGGTCAGTGTCAGGGCAGGAGCCTAGAGAGGGAGAGGAAGAGGGAGAGGGAGGTACACACCAACTGGGGTAATAAGTTAGACCTAGCTGAGCCTGGAGAGATGGGAAGAGTAGGGACAAGAAACTGAAGATTGGGTTTGAAGAATATGGACAATAGCTCCTCATGAAAGAGCACAAGCTGATTTAAGAAACCTTTTTATTGGAAAATTCAAGAGCTATCTGACTCTATATCTTTTTTAAAAAAAAAATAGGGTTCCTTTCGATCAAGATCCACTTTGTTCCACATATATTCCACCACAAACACTTAACTCTGATTAGAAAAGGAGCAATTTGACAGTTAGTTGGACTGTGATACTAAAAATAATTGGGTTCAGGAACGGCACAGATGGGTTCTGCTGCCTTGAACGTTGGGATTTGCCTCTCTCGTTTGGTTCAGGAGCTGAAGGCAGGTATTGCAGGGGAGCCAGAAGGTCCCAGGGCGGTGTTGAGGGAATTTTCCGAGGGGATCTCCTATTCCCATGACCTCCTTGGCACAGGGGAGGGTGGTGTGGGGGGGAAACACCCAGGCCTCGCTTCTCCCTTTCCCCCCGAGCGCGGGCATCCCGCGGGCTCCTGGAGGGGCACCTCCCATCCCCTCTGGAGTTTTGGGGGAAATTCGGGGCAGGGGCTTCACAACCGCCGGAAGGTCCGGTCGATACCCCCTCACGCCGGGCGACGGAAGCGGACACACGGGTGGAGCGCGTTGGTGACGTGGCATTGCCCGTGGGAACCCGTCGCCCGGTGAGGGTCAGCGCCATCCAGGGGAAAGCGAGGGGGGAAATGTGGCCCTCAATAAAAATGTTGGCAAGGGGATACGATTTCCACAACGTGGTTGGACCCTGGTGAATTTACAAGGGCCGCTTCTGGGACCCGATGTGGTCTGTGGTTTTCTCTCTAGTCCCTTGTCGTATCTTGTAAAAAAGATAATTAAAATGAGCTGAGGTGTTTGAAATTGATGTCAAAAAGAGAAACACGTGAATTGGGTGTGTTCACAATACATAACACCACAACTCTGTGCTAAAATGTTACACTAATACTTTCCCTCTCATGTCGAATTTGTTAACACATCTTGAACATACAAATAAAAGTTGATACACTAACCACAGCAAACGAGGCGTGCAGTCATATGCGTTTGGTGGGGTCAAATTAAGTGTTTTCTATCTTTTTGAGCTTATTAAGGACCACGAGGTCCCAGGCTCTCCTCCCCCTCAACCCCCCCTGACCTTTGACTTCTGCGGACGCTGACGCTGACAGGAATTTGACTGGCTGACCAGTGCTGGAGATTGTAGGGGACGGAGTCAGGTGGGAGCTGTGACAGCTTCTCATGGTCACTGTTCCGCGTTTAGTTTCAGCCCGACTCTCCATCCACAATCAACTTGAACGAGTGAGAGCACCCAGCGCCCGGGATTAGAGTCAGCACCTCCAGCCTAACAGAGTGAAACATTCGGAAGATGAAAAATAGCTGAAGGAGGGAAACTGACCGGCCAGGGGGCTGTGACACTGCTGTCGACTGGAGCCCCGTGGGTAGCACTCTCACCTGTGAGTCAGTACTGAGGGAGTGCCGCACTGTCGCAGGGTCAATACTGAGGGAGTGCCGCACTTTCGGAGGGTCAGTACTGAGGGAGTGCCGCACTTTCGGAGGGTCAGTACTGAGGGAGCGCCACACTGTGGGAGGGTCAGTACTGAGGGAGCGCCACACTGTCGGAGGGTCAGTACTGAGGGAGTGCCGCACTGTCGGAGGGTCAGTACTGAGGGAGTGCCGCACTTTCGGAGGGTCAGTACTGAGGGAGCGCCACACTGTGGGAGGGTCAGTACTGAGGGAGTGTTGCACTGTCGGAGGGTCAGTATTGAGGGAGCGCCACACTGTCGGAGGGTCAGTGCTGAGGGAGTGCCGCACTGTCGGGGGGTCAGTACTGAGGGAGTGCCGCACTGTCGGAGGGTCAGTACTGAGGGAGTGCCACACTTTCGGAGGGTCAGTACTGAGGGAGCACCACACTGTGGGAGGGTCAGTACTGAGGGAGTGTCGCACTGTCGGAGGGTCAGTATTGAGGGAGCGCCACACTGTCGGAGGGTCAGTGCTGAGGGAGTGCCGCACTGTCGGAGGGTCAGTACTGAGGGAGTGCCGCACTGTCGGAGGGTCAGTACTGAGGGAGTGCCGCACTTTCGGAGGGTCAGTACTGAGGGAGCGCCACACTGTGGGAGGGTCAGTACTGAGGGAGTGCTGCACTGTCGTAGGGTCAGTACTGAGGGAGCGCCACACTGTCGGAGGGTGAGTGCTGAGGGAGTGCTGCACTGTCAGAGGGTCAGTACTGAGGGAGCGCCGCACTGTCAGAGGGTCAGTACTGAGGGAGCACCGCACTGTCGGAGGGTCAGTACTGAGGGAGCACCGCACTGTCGGAGGGTCAGTACTGAGGGAGCGCCGCACTGTCGAAGGGTCAGTACTGAGGGAGCGCCGCACTGTCGGAGGGGCAGTACTGAGGGAGCGCCGCACTGTCGGAGGGTCAGTGCTGAGGGAGTGCCGCACTGTGGGAGGGTCAGTGCTGAGGGAGCGCCGCACTGTCGGACGGTCAGTACTGAGGGAGCGCCACACTGTCGGAGGCTGAGTGCTGAGGGAGTGCCGCACTGTCAGAGGGTCAGTGCTGAGGGAGCGCCGCACTGTCAGAGGGTCAGTACTGAGGGAGCACCGCACTGTCGGAGGGTCAGTACTGAGGGAGCACCGCACTGTCGGAGGGTCAGTACTGAGGGAGCGCTGCACTGTCGGAGGGTCAGTACTGAGGGAGCGCCACACTGTCGGAGGCTGAGTGCTGAGGGAGTGCCGCACTGTCAGAGGGTCAGTGCTGAGGGAGCGCCGCACTGTCAGAGGGTCAGTACTGAGGGAGCACCGCACTGTCGGAGGGTCAGTACTGAGGGAGCACCGCACTGTCGGAGGGTCAGTACTGAGGGAGCGCTGCACTGTCGGAGGGTCAATACTGAGGGAGCGCCGCACTGTCGGAGGGTCAGTGCTGAGGGAGCGCCGCACTGTCGGAGGGTCAGTGCTGAGGGAGTGCCGCACTGTGGGAGGGTCAGTACTGAGGGAGCGCCGCACTGTCAGAGGGTCAGTACTGGGGGAGCACCGCACTGTCGGAGGGTCAGTACTGAGGGAGCGCCGCACTGTCGGAGGGTCAGTACTGAGGGAGCGCCGCACTGTTGGAGGGACAGTACTGAGGGAGCGCCGCACTGTCTGATGGTCAGTACTGAGGGAGTGCCGCACTGTCTGATGGTCAGTACTGAGGGAGTGCCGCACTGTCGGAGGGTCAGTACTGAGGGAGCGCCGCACTGTCGGAGGGTCAGTACTGAGGGAGCGCCGCACTGTGGGAGGGTCAGTACTGAGGGAGCGCCGCACTGTCGGAGGGACAGTACTGAGGGAGTGCCGCACTGTCGGAGGGACAGTACTGAGGGAGCGCCGCACTGTCGGAGGGTCAGTAATGAGGGAGCGCCGCACTGTCGGAGGGTCAGTACTGAGGGAGCGCCGCACTGTCTGATGGTTAGTACTGAGGGAGTGCCGCACTGTCGGAGGGTCAGTACTGAGGGAGCGCCGCACTGTTGGAGGGTCAGTACTGAGGGAGCGCCGCACTGTCGGAGGGTCAGTGCTGAGGGAGCGCTGCACTGTCACAGGGGCCATATTTCAATGATGTTACACTTGGCCCTCCTCTGGTGGATGTATAAAATCCCAGGGGCACTCATTAATAAGAGCAGGTAAGTTCTCTCTGGTATCCTGGGGCCAATATTTACCGCTCAACCAAGACCACTATAGCAAAACCCATGACTGTTTCTGGGAGCTTGCTGTGTGTAAATTGGCTGCTATGCTCCCTGCATTACAACAGCGGCTACACGAAAAAGCAGAGAGTTTGATTGGCTGTAAGGCCCTCTCGGACGCCCTGTAGTGGAGGGTGCGATAGAAATGGAAATAGCAAAACTTTCCTCGTTTTTCTCCACAGCCTGAGGTTGCTCTCGCATAACATAGGAACAGAGGATTAGGAGCAGGAGGCCATTCATCCCTTTGAGTCTATACCTCACCATTCAGTAAGGCTGATCTGGTTGTGGTCTCCACTCCACTTTCCTGTCTGCCCCTTCTCGCCCTTGACTCCCTTGTCGATCCAAAATCTGACTCTATCTCGGACAGATTCAATGACCCAGCCTCCACTGCTCTCTGGGGAAAAGTATTCTTGCCTCAGACCTCTTATTCTTAAACCGTCTCTCCCCTCGTTCAAGACTCCCCCAGAAGAGGAAACACCCTCCCGGTGTCCGCCCTATCACCACCCCTCAGGATCTGACATGCTCCAATAAGATCTCCTCTCGTTCTTCCAAACTCCGATGGGTATGGACCTGTCCAACCTCTTCCTCATCAGGTAAGCCCCTCGTCCCAGGAATGAGTGAACTTTCTGTGAACTGCTTCTAACGCAATGATATCCTCTCTCAAATAAGGAGTCCAAAACTGGGCGCAGTACTCCAGATGTGGTCTCACCAAGGCCCTGTACAGCTGGAGTAAAACTTCCCCACTTTTATATTCCATTGCCCTCGCAATAAAAACCATTTGCCGCCCTATAGTCACTTGCTGCACCTCCACACTCATTTTCAGTGATACAATTTAGGTTTCTGTTCGGGGCCTTTTCAAGCCCAGGGATTTTGGATGGGTGATTGTGCGGGCACAGGCTGTGTGTGCTGTCGGACGCTACAAGGTGTGGAAAGGTTGGGGGTGGGGGCGGGGGCAGCGGCGGGGTGAGGAGAGGGGGTGGGGGGGGTGGTGAAATCTTCCAGCCCAAACCGCCTGTCACTTCACCAGCCAATTTACCACATCCCCCCCACCCCCCACCACGGTCGATGATCCTGTTCGGGGTTTCTCAGTTGCTAATCAATCCCAAGCAGGGAGGTTGGTACTGTGTCCGACAAGCCACATGCACAAAGGGATAGGCACCAGGGGGCACGCAGCAGCGGATGGGGGGTGCATTTTAGGAAAAGTAGGTTGGGGGTGTGTGTTATATCTGGGTGCAGCCTATGGCTCTGACATTACGGTAAAGTGAATTTAATTAAACACAACCCATCTCTCTGTTGCCCTTGAGGAGGGTCGCTGGGAATTAAAATTCCAAAGCAGGGTTTTTTCTTTGGCTGCCACTCTCACCCAGGCTCAATGTTAATCTCACGCTGAATTACAGCACTGTCAGGCTGAACAATGGTGACATTCTCTCTGCTTTCCTGTCTCTCTCTCCCTCCCTCACCCGCGGCCACCCCAACCTCTTCATTATCTAACAATCACCGCAGCATCTACTTGGTGCTCGGCGCCACGTACATCCCAGGCTCATAGAATCACAGCACCATTCAGCCCATCCAGCCAGTGCTGGAGGAGGTTACAGAGATAGGGAGGGGGTGTAGGGGCTGGAGGAGGTTACAGAGATAGGGAGGGGTGTAGGGGCTGGAGGAGGTTACAGAGATAGGGAGGGGTGTAGGGGCTGGAGGAGGTTACAGAGATAGGGAGGGGGTGTAGGGGCTGGAGGAGGTTACAGAGATAGGGAGGGGTGTAGGGGCTGGAGGAGGTTACAGAGATAGGGAGGGGTGTAGGGGCTGGAGGAGGTTACAGAGATAGGGAGGGGTGTAGGGTGCTGGAGGAGGTTACAGAGGTAGGGAGGGGTGTAGGGGCTGGAGGAGGTTACAGAGATAGGGAGGGGTGTAGGGGCTGGAGGAGGTTACAGAGATAGGGAGGGGTGTCGGGGCTGGAGGAGGTTACAGAGATAGGGAGGGGTGTAGGGGCTGGAGGAGGTTATGGAGATAGGGAGGGGTGTAGGGGCTGGAGGAGGTTACAGAGGTAGAGAGGGGTGTAGGGGCTGGAGGAGGTTACAGAGATAGGGAGGGGTGTCGGGGCTGGAGGAGGTTACAGAGATAGGGAGGGGTGTAGGGGCTGGAGGAGGTTACAGGGATAGGGAGGGGTGTAGGGGCTGGAGGAGGTTACAGAGATAGGGAGGGGTGTAGGGTGCTGGAGGAGGTTACAGAGGTAGGGAGGGGTGTAGGGGCTGGAGGAGGTTACAGAGATAGGGAGGGGTGTAGGGGCTGGAGGAGGTTACAGAGATAGGGAGGGGTGTCGGGGCTGGAGGAGGTTACAGAGATAGGGAGGGGTGTAGGGGCTGGAGGAGGTTATGGAGATAGGGAGGGGTGTAGGGGCTGGAGGAGGTTACAGAGATAGGGAGGGGTGTAGGGGCTGGAGGAGGTTATGGAGATAGGGAGGGGTGTAGGGGCTGGAGGAGGTTACAGAGATAGGGAGGGGTGTAGGGGCTGGAGGAGATTACAGAGATAGGGAGGGGTGTAGGGGCTGGAGGAGGTTACAGAGATAGGGAGGGGTGTAGGGGCTGGAGGAAGTTACAGAGATAGGGAGGGGTGTAGGGGCTGGAGGAGGTTACAGAGATAGGGAGGGGTGTAGGGGCTGGAGGAAGTTACAGAGATAGGGAGGGGTGTAGGGGCTGGAGGAGGTTACAGAGATAGGGAGGGGTGTAGGGGCTGGAGGAGGTTACAGAGATAGGGAGGGGTGTAAGGGCTGGAGGAGGGTACAGAGATAGGGAGGGGTGTAGGGGCTGGGGGAGGTTACAGAGATAGGGAGGGGTGTAGGGGCTGGAGGAGGTTACAGAGATAACATAGGAACAGAGGATTAGTAGCAGGAGGCCATTCAGCCCTTTGAGCCTATACCTCACCATTCACTATACCTCTTTGATCCAATTCAACCCGCTGCCCTGCTCTGTCCCCGTCACCAGACAGATTTCTCCCCTTTAGTTACCCGGGCATGACCTGCTTCCAGGTGGCAGGAGGGTCAGCGACCAGAGGGCGCAGACGATTGGGAAAAGGTGATCTAAAGGAAACCATTGTATTTCTTTTTAAAAACACAGTGAGTTGTTGTGATCTGGAAGGCGGTGGGAGCAGATCCAACAGGAACTTTCAAAAAGGATGGAATCGGATAAATACTTAAAGGCAAACATTAACAGGGCCATGAGGGGGGAGGAGAGCAGTGCGGTGGGGGTGTGATTAATCGGGGAGCTCTGCCAAAGAGCTGGTACAGGTACGATGGGCTGAATGGCCTCCCCCTGCTGTTCCGCATCATTGATCATTACCTCAAAGTCGCCACTCGAAAATGCTTTGCATCATGAAAAATGTTGTGGCTTGGGGGTAACATAGCTCGGGATACAGCGTCTATCAACTGCGCAGATACTGGACTTGGGAATTCGAGTCTCCTCAGCTCTCAGAGCTCAGTGAGCAGCCACAAGCCTGTCCCACTGTTTGGGGCGGCCTATCAGACATCTCAGCAGATCCCAGGACAACGACGGGAGTGAATCATTCCCCGCTTACCCTGTGTGTACTGTCCGTGTACAGGAGCTGACACGGAGACAGACACAGATCGGACAGTCCCAGGCGGGAGTGAATCAATCATTCCCCATTTACCGTGTGTGTACTGTCCGTGTACAGGGGCTGTTTCGTTATTTTTTCTAATTTTATATTGAAAGGAATGATTCTGTCAGCGGTGATCCAGCTGGAGGGATCAGGTAGATGAGAGTTCACTGGATAAAACTTCTGATCCCTCCCTATCTCTGTAACCTCCTCCAGCCCCTACACCCCTCCCTATCTCTGTAACCTCCTCCAGCCCCTACACCCCTCCCTATCTCTGTAACCTCCTCCAGCCCCTACAACCCTCCCTATCTCTGTAACCTCCTCCAGCCCCTACACCCCTCCCTATCTCTGTAACCTCCTCCAGCCCCTACACCCCTCCCTATCTCTGTAACCTCCTCCAGCCCCTACAACCCTCCCTATCTCTGTAACCTCCTCCAGCCCCTACACCCCTCCCTATCTCTCTAACCTCCTCCAGCCCCTACACCCCTCCCTATCTCTCTAACCTCCTCCAGCCCCTACACCCCTCCCTATCTCTGTAACCTACTCCAGCCCCTACACCCCTCCCTATCTCTGTAACCTCCTCCAGCCCCTACACCCCTCCCTATCTCTGTAACCTCCTCCAGCCCCTACACCCCTCCCTATCCCTGTAACCTCCTCCAGCCCCTACACCCCTCCCTATCCCTGTAACCTCCTCCAGCCCCTACACCCCTCCCTATCTCTGTAACCTCCTCCAGCCCCTACCACCCCTCCCTTTCTCTGTAACCTCCTCCAGCCCCTACACCCCTCCCTATCCCTGTAACCTCCTCCAGCCCCTACACCTCTCCCTATCCCTGTAACCTCCTCCAGCCCCTACACCCCTCCCTATCTCTGTAACCTCCTCCAGCCCCTACACCCCTCCCTATCTCTGTAACCTCCTCCAGCCCCTAAACCCCTCCCTTTCTCTGTAACCTCCTTCAGCCCCTACACCCCTCCCTATCTCTGTACCCTCCTCCAGACCCTACACCCCTCCCTATCTCTGTAACCTCCTTCAGCCCCTACACCCCTCCCTATCTCAGTAACCTCCTCCAGCCCCTACACCCCTCCCTATCTCAGTAACCGCCTCCAGCCCCTACACCCCTCCCTATCTCTGTAACCTCCTCCAGCCCAGACAACCCTCTCTATCTCTGTAACCTCCTCCACCCCCTACACCCCTCCCTATCTCTGTAACCTCCTCCAGCCCCTACACCCCTCCCTATCTCTGTAACCTCCTCCAGCCCCTACCACCCCTCCCTTTCTCTGTAACCAGCAGCCCCTACACCCCTCCCTATCTCTGTAACATCCTCCAGCCCCTACAACCCTCCCTATCTCTGTAACCTCCTCCAGCCCCTACAACCCTCCCTATCTCTGTAACCTCCTCCAGCCCCTACACCCCTCCCTATCTCTGTAACCTCCTCCAGCCCCTACACCCCCTCCCTATCTCTGTAACCTCCTCCAGCCCCTACCACCCCTCCCTATCTCTGTAACCTCCTCCAGCCCCTACACCCCTCCCTATCTCTGTAACCTCCTCCAGCCCCTACACCCCTCCCTATCTCTGTAACCTCCTCCAGCCCCTACACCCCCTCCCTATCTCTGTAACCTCCTCCAGCCCCTACCACCCCTCCCTATCTCTGTAACCTCCTCCAGCCCCTACACCCCCTCCCTATCTCTGTAACCTCCTCCAGCCCCTACCACCCCTCCCTATCTCTGTAACCTCCTCCAGCCCCTACACCCCTCCCTATCTCTGTAACCTCCTCCAGCCCCTACACCCCTCCCTATCTCTGTAACCTCCTCCAGCCCCTACACCCCTCCCTATCTCTGTAACCTCCTCCAGCCCCTACACCCCTCCCTATCTCTGTAATCTCCTCCAGTCCCTACACCCCTCCCTATCTCTGTAACCTCCTCCAGCCCTACACCCCTCCCTATCTCTGTAATGTCCTCCAGCCCCTACACCCCTCCCTATCTCTGTAACCTCCTCCAGCCCCTACACCCCTCCCTATCTCTGTAACCTCCTCCAGCCCCTACCACCCCTCCCTTTCTCTGTAACCAGCAGCCCCTACACCCCTCCCTATCTCTGTAACATCCTCCAGCCCCTACAACCCTCCCTATCTCTGTAACCTCCTCCAGCCCCTACAACCCTTCCAAGATCTCTGCGCTCCTCCAATTCCGGCCTCTCGAGCATCCCCCGATTCCCATCGCTCCACCATTGGCGGCCGTGCCTTCAGCTGCCCCGGGGGTGGGCCCTGAGCCCTGGAATTCCCTCCCTAAACCTCTCCGCATCTCTCTCCACCTCTCTCCTGTAAGAAGCTCCTTAAAACCGACCTCTTTGACCTGTCCCTAATGCCTCCTTGTGCAGTTAGGGCCAAACGTTGTTGGCTTACACTCCTGAGAAGCACCTTGGGATCTTTGGCAACATGTGATACACGACATAACCAGAAGCAGTGGCTGTTCTGATGGGACCAGGGAAGGGAAGAGAAGCCATAGCCACATTCAAATGGGTAGGAATGGGTCCTGGGGCAGTGGAACACAGGAGGATCTATTTACCCCTGTCTAATCACGATGTTAAACCTATTTTCGGTGGCTGTTTAGTACTTACAGGACACGGTTATAAACTGAAAGGGGAAGGAGTGAATGTAACCTCGTCGCAGTTTCACATCCTCATGTGTGACCAACCTTATTACTTTTCTCCTCTGTATAACTGTTGGTTTCATATCCTGCCCATCCCCCCCCCGATCTCTGAACCATTGCGTTCTAGGCTTGATACCCTGAGTGATGGATAAGCTATTCCTAGGCCTTAGGAGCAGCAACAGGAGGCGGCCATCAACCCCTCGAGCCTGCTCCGTCAGTCCGTCAGACCGCGGCTGATCTGTGTCTCAAATCCTCCCTCTCCCCCTCCGCTCCAAACACCAAACTCATTAATCCCAGTCTTCAATTCCATTTGTCCCCCTCAGAATGCTCAGGCTTTCGAGGGATGGAGTTCCAGGTATCCACTACCTTTGGTGTGGAAAAACTGCTTGTTGAATGCCTCTAGATCCTAGCTCTGAGTTCAAGGTTATTTTCCCCTTGTTCTGGACTCCCTCCCGACCACCCACAGAGGAAATGATCCTACTCCACCGACACACGGTATCATTTTAAACACCTGCTTTAAATCACCCCTCCATCTACTAAACACAATGGAAAACATTCTCAGCTTGTGCAACCTTGTCCACACCATCAAACCCTTCTAGCCCCGGTATCATATTGGTCAAACTGCTCTGGGCACCCTCCAAGGCCAATAATTTCTTCCTATGATCACACGGTTCTGCACATCACAACAAGGGGGCAAACGCCATTGGCAAGTCATGGCAAGATTTAACCTTGTCGGATCACACTGGGTGGGATGTTAAATGGTGTGGGGAGCGATGGGGAGAGCGGGATTAGACTGCGTCGGATATTAAAAGGTGTGGGGAGTGAGGGGGAGAGCGGGATTAGACTGGGTGGGATATTAAAAGGTGTGGGGAGCGATGGGGAGAGCGGGATTAGACTGGGTGGGATATTAAAGGGTGCGGGGAGTGAGGGGGAGAGTGGGATTAGACTGGGGGGGATATTAAAGGGTGCGGGGAGTGAGGGAGAGATTGGGATTAGACGGGATGGGATATTAAAGGGTGCGGGGAGTGAGGGGGAGAGCGGGATTAGACTGGGTAGGATATTAAAGGGTGCGGGGAGTGAGTGGGAGAGTGGGATTAGACTGGGTGGGATATTAAAGAGTGCGGGGAGTGAGGGAGAGAGGGGTATTAGACTGGGTGGGATATTAAAGGGTAGTGGGAGTGTGGGAGAGAGTGGGATTAGACTGGGTGGGATATTAAAGGGTGCGGGGAGTGAGATGGAGAGTGGGATTAGACTGGGTAGGACATAAAAGGGTAGTAGGAGTGGGGAGAGAGTGGGATTAGACTGGGTGGGATATTAAATGGTGCGGGGAGTGAGATGGAGAGCGGGATTAGACTGGGAGGGACATAAAAGGGTAGTAGGAGTGTGGGAGAGAGTGGGGTTAGACCGGGAGGGATATTAAAGGGTGCGAGGAGTGAGGGGGAGAGTGGGATTAGACTGGGTGGGATATTAAAGGGTGTGGGGAGTGAAGGGGAGAGCGGGATTAGACTGGGTGGGATATTAAAGGGTGTGGGGAGTGAGGGGGAGAGTGGGATTATACTGGGTGGGATATGTTAAATGGTGAGGGAAGTGAGGGGGAGAGAGGGATTAGACTGGGTGGGATATTAAAGGGTGTGGGGAGTGAAGGGGAGAGCGGGATTAGACTGGGTGGGATATTAAAGGGTGTGGGGAGTGAGGGGGAGAGTGGGATTATACTGGGTGGGATATGTTAAATGGTGAGGGAAGTGAGGGGGAGAGAGGGATTAGACTGGGTGGGATATTAAAGGGTGCGGGGAGTGAGGGGGAGAGTGGGATTAGAATGGGTGGGATATTAAAGGGTGTGGGGTGTGAGGGGGAGAGTGGGATTAGACTGGGTGGGATATTAAAGGGTGTGGGGAGTGAGGGGGAGAATGGGATTAGACTGGGTGGGATATTAAAGGGTGCGGGGAGTAAGATGGAGAGCGGGATTAGACTGGGTGGGATATTAAAGGGTGTGGGGAGTGAAGGGGAGAGCGGGATTAGACTGGGTGGGATATTAAAGGGTGTGGGGAGTGAGGGGGAGAGTGGGATTATACTGGGTGGGATATGTTAAATGGTGAGGGAAGTGAGGAGGAGAGAGGGATTAGACTGGGTGGGATATTAAAGGGTGCGAGGAGTGAGGGGGAGAGTGGGATTAGAGTGGGTGGGATATTAAAGGGTGTGGGGAGTGAAGGGGAGAATGGAATTAGACTGGGAGGGATATTAAAGGGTGTGGGGAGTGAGGGGGAGAATGGAATTAGACTGGGTGGGATATTCAAGGGTGTGGGGTGTGAGGGGGAGAGTGGGATTAGACTGGGTGGGATATTAAAGGGTGTGGGGAGTGAGGGGGAGAATGGGATTAGACTGGGTGGGATATTAAAGGGTGTGGGGAGTGAGATGGAGAGCGGGATTAGACTGGGTGGGACATAAAAGGGTAGTAAGAGTGTGGGAGAGAGTGCGATTAGACTGGGTGGGATATTAAAGGGTGCGGGGAGTGAGGGGGAGAGTGGGATTAGACTGGGTGGGGTATTAAAGGGTGTGGGGAGGGAGGGGGAGAATGGAATTAGACTGGATGGGATATATTAAATGGTGCGGAAAGTGAGGGGGAGAATGGAATTAGACTAGGTGGGATATATTAAATGGTGCGGGAACTGAGGGGGAGAGCGGGATTAGACTGGGTGGGATATTAAAGGGTAGTGGGAGTGTGGGAGAGAGTGGGATTAGACTGGGTGGGATATTAAAGGGTGCGGGGAGTGAGATGGAGAGTGGGATTTGACTGGGTGGGATATTAACGTGTGTGGGCAGTGAGGGCGAGAGTGGGATTAGACTGGGTGGGATATAAAAGGGTTTGGGAGTGACGGGGAGACAAGGATTAGACTGGGTGGGATATCAAAGGGGCGGGGAGTGAGGGAGAGAGTGGGATGAGACTGGGTGGGACATTAAAGTGTAGTAGGAGTGTTGGAGAGAGTGGGATTAGACTGGGTGGGATATTAAAGGGTGCGGAGAATGAGGCGGAGAGTGGGATTAGACTGGGTGGGATATTAAAGGGTGCGGGGAGTCAGGGGGAGAGTGGAATTAGACTGGGTGGGATATTAAAGGGTGCGGGGAGTGAGGGGCAGAGCGGGATTAGACTGGGTGGGATATTAATGGGTGCGGGGAGTGAGGGGGAGAGTGGGATTAGACTGGGTGGGATATTAAAGGGTGCGGGGAGTGAGATGGAGAGTGGGATTAGACTGGGTGGGACATAAAAGGGTAGTATGAGTGTGGGAGAGAGTGGGATTAGACTGGGTGGGATATTAAAGGGTGTGGGGAGGGAGGGGGAGAATGGAATTAGACTAGGTGGGATATTAAAGGGTGTGGGGAGGGAGGGGGAGAGTGGGATTAGACTGGGTGGGATATTAAAGGGCGTGGGAACTGAGGGGGAGAATGGAATTAGACTGGGTGGGATATATTAAATGGTGCGGGAAGTGAGGGGGAGAGTGGGATTAGACTGGGTAGGATATTAAAGGGTAGTAGGAGAGTGGGAGAGAGTGGGAATAGACTGGGTGGGATATTAAAAGGTGTGGGGAGTGAAGGGGAGAGCGGGATTAGACTGGGTGGTATATTAAAGGGTGCGGGGAGTGAGGGTGAGAGAGGGTTTAGGCCGAGTGGGATGTTAAAGGATAGTGGGAGTGTGGGAGAAAGTGGGATTAGACTGGGTGGGACATAAAAGGGTAGAGGAGTGTGGGAGAGAGTGGGAATAGACTGGGTGGGATATTAAAAGGTGTGGGGAGTGAAGGGGAGAGCGGGATTAGACAGGGTGGGATATTAAAGGGTGTGGGGAGTGAAATGGAGAGCGGGATTAGACTGGGAGGGATATTAAAGGGTGTGGGGAGTGAAGGGGAGAGCGGGATTAGACTGGGAGGGATGTTAAAGGGTGTGGGGAGTGAGGGGGAGAATGGAATTAGACTGGGTGGGATATATTAAATGGTGCAGGAAGTGAGGGGGAGAATGGAATTAGACTGGGTGGGATATATTAAATGGTGCGGAAACTGAGGGGGAGAGCGGGATTAGACTGGGTAGGATATTAAAGGGTGCGGAGAGTGAGGGGGAGAGTGGGATTAGACTGGGTGGGATACTAAAGGGTGCGAGGAGTGAGGGGGAGAGTGGGTTTAGACCGGGTGGGATATTAAAGGGTAGTGGGAGTGTGGGAGAGAGTGGAATTAGACTGGGTGGGATATTAAAGGGTGCGGGGAGTGAGATGGAGAGTGGGATTAGACTGGGTGGGACATGAAAGGGTAGTAGGAGTGTGGGAGAGAGTGGGATTAGACTGGGTGGGATATTAAATGGTGCGGGGAGTGAGGGGGAGAGTGGGATTAGACTGGGTGGGATATTAATGGGCGCGGGGAGTGAGGGGGAGAGCGGGATTAGACTGGGTGGGATATTAAAAGGTGTGGGGAGTGAAGGGGAGAGCGGGATTAGACTGGGTGGTATATTAAAGGGTGCGGGGAGTGAGGGTGAGAGAGGGTTTAGGCCGAGTGGGATGTTAAAGGATAGTGGGAGTGTGGGAGAAAGTGGGATTAGACTGGGTGGGACATAAAAGGGTAGAGGAGTGTGGGAGAGAGTGGGAATAGACTGGGTGGGATATTAAAAGGTGTGGGGAGTGAAGGGGAGAGCGGGATTAGACAGGGTGGGATATTAAAGGGTGTGGGGAGTGAAATGGAGAGCGGGATTAGACTGGGAGGGATATTAAAGGGTGTGGGGAGTGAGGGGGAGAATGGAATTAGACTGGGTGGGATATATTAAATGGTGCGGGAAGTGAGGGGGAGAATGGAATTAGACTGGGTGGGATATATTAAATGGTGCGGGAATTGAGGGGGAGAGCGGGATTAGACTGGGTAGGATATTAAAGGGTGCGGGGAGTGAGTGGGAGAGTGGGATTAGACCGGGTAGGATATTAAAGGGTGCGGAGAGTGAGGGGGAGAGTGGGATTAGACTGGGTGGGATACTGAAGGGTGCGGGGAGTGAGGGGGAGAGTGGGATTAGACTGGGTGGGATATTAAAGGGTGCGGGGAGTGAGGGAGAGAGTGGGATCAGACTGGGTGAGATACTAAAGGGTGCGGGGTGTGAGGGGGAGAGTGGGATTAGACTGGGTGGGATATTAAAAGGTGTGGGTAGCGAGGGGGAAAGTGGGATTAGACTGGGAGGGATATTAAAGGGTGCAGGGAGTGAGGGGGAGAGTGGGATTAGACTGGGAGGGATATTAAAGGGTGCGGGGAGTGAGGGGGAGAGTGGGATTAGACTGGGTGGGATATTAAAGGGTGCGGGGAGTGAGGGGGACAGTGGGATTAGACTGGGTCGGACATTAAAGGGCGCGGAGAGGGATCGGGAGAGCGGGAGTAGACTGGGTGGGATATTAAAGAGTGTGGGCAGTGAGGGCGAGAGTGGGATTAGACTGGGTGGGATATTAAAGGGTTTGGGAGTGACGGGGAGACAATCATTAGACTGGGTGGGATATCAACGGGGCGGGGAGTGAGGGAGAGAGTGGGATGAGACTGGGTGGGATATTAAAGGGTAGTAGGAGTGTTGGAGAGAGCGGGATTAGACTGGGTGGGATATTAAAGGGTGCGGAGAATGAGGGAGAGAGCGGGATTAGACTGGGTGGGATATTAAAGGGTGCGGGGAGTGAGGGAGAGAGTGGCATTAGACTGGGTGGGATATTAAAGGGTACTGGGAGTGAGCGAGAGAGTGGGATTAGATTGGGTCGGATATTAAAGGGGGTGGGGAGTGAGGGGGAGAGTGGGATTGGACTGGGTGGGATATTAAAGGGTGTGGGGAGTGAGCGGGAGTGTGGGGTTGGACTGGGTGGGATATTAAAGGCTGCGGGGAATGAGGCGCAGAGCGGGATTAGACTGTGTGGGATATTAAAGGGTAGTGGGAATGTGGGAGAGAATGGGATTAGACTGGGTGGGATATTAAAGGGTACTGGGAGTGAGGGGGAGAGCGGGGTTAGACTGGGTGGGATATTAAACGGTGCGGGGAGAGAGGGGACAGTGGGATTAGACTGGGTGGGATATCAAAGGGTGTACGGAATGAGGGGGAGAGCGGGATTAGAGTGGGTGGGATATTAAAAGGTGTAGGGAGTGAGGGGAGAACGGGATTAGACTGGGTGGGATATTAAACGGTGCGGGGAGTGAGGGGGAGAGTGGGATTAGACTGGGTGGGATATTAAAGTGTGCGGAGAGTGAGGGGGAGAGTGGGATTAGACTGGGTTGGATATTTCAGTGTGCGGGGAGTGAGCGGCAGTGCGGGATTAGACTGACTGGGATATTAAAGTGTATGGGGAGTGTGGGGGGAGAGTGGGATTAGAATGGGTCGGATATTAAAGGGTGCGGGAAGAGATGGGGAGAGCGGGAGTAGACTGGGTGGGATATTAAAGGGTGCGGGCGGTGAGGGGGAGAGTGGGATTAGACTGGGTGGGATATTAAAGTGTTTGGGAGTGACGGGGAGACAAGGATTAGAATGGGTGGGAGATTAAAGTGGCGGGGAGTGAGGGAGAAGAGTGGGATGAGACTGGGTGGACATTAAAGGGTAGTAGGGGTGTGGGAGAGAGTGGGATTAGACTGGGTGGGATATTAAAGGGTGCGGAGAATGAGGGGGAGAGTGGGATTAGACTGGGTGGCATATTAAAGGGTGCGGAAAGTGAGGGGGAGAGCGGGATTAGACTGGGTTGGATATTAAAGGGTGTGGGGAGTGAGGGGGAGAGTGGGATTATAGTGGGTGGGATATGTTAAATGGTGCGGGAAGTGAGGGGGAGAGAGGGATTAGACTGGGTGGGATATTAAAGGGTGCGGGGAGTGAGGGGGAGAGTGGGATTAGACTGGGTGGGAAATTCTAGGGTATGGGGAGTGAAGGTGAGAATGGAATTAGACTGGGTGGGATATTAAAGGGTGCGGGGAGTGAAATGGAGAGTGGGATTAGACTGGGTGGGACATAAAAGGGTAGTATGAGTGTGGTAGAGAGTGGGATTAGACTGGGTGGGATATTAAAGGGTGTGGGGAGGGAGGGGGAGAATGGAATTAGACTGGGTGGGATATTAAAGGGTGTGGGGAGGGAGGGGGAGAGTGGGATTAGACTGGGTGGGATATTAAAGGTTGCGGGGAGTGAGGGGGAGAGTGGGATTAGACTGGGAGGGATATTAAACGGTGTGGGAACTGAGGGGGAGAATGGAATGAAACTGGGTGGGATATATTAAATGGTGCGGGAAGTGAGGGGGAGAGCGGGATTAGATTGGGTAGGATATTAAAGGGTAGTAGGAGAGTGGGAGAGAGTGGGAATAGACTGGGTGTGATATTAAAAGGTGTGGAGAGTGAAGGGGAGAGTGGGATTAGACTGGGTGGTATATTAAAGGGTGCGGGGAGTGAGGGTGAGAGAGGGTTTAGGCCGAGTGGGATGTTAAAGGATAGTGGGAGTGTGGGAGAAAGTGGGATTAGACTGGGTGGGACATAAAAGGGTAGAGGAGTGTGGGAGAGAGTGGGAATAGACTGGGTGGGATATTAAAAGGTGTGGGGAGTGAAGGGGAGAGCGGGATTAGACAGGGTGGGATATTAAAAGGTGTGGGGAGTGAAGGGGAGAGCGGGATTAGACTGGGAGGGATATTAAAGGGTGTGGGGAGTGAGGGGGATAATGGAATTAGACTGGGTGGGATATATTAAATGGTGCGGGAAGTGAGGGGGAGAATGGAATTAGACTGGGTGGGATATATTAAATGGTGCGGGAACTGAGGGGGAGAGCGGGATTAGACTGGGTAGGATATTAAAGGGTGCGGGGAGTGAGTGGGAGAATGGGATTAGACTGGGTAGGATATTAAAGGGTGCGGAGAGTGAGGGGGAGAGTGGGATTAGACTGGGTGGGATACTAAAGGGTGCGGGGAGTGAGGGGGAGAGTGGGTTTAGACCGGGTGGGATATTAAAGGGTAGTGGGAGGGTGGGAGAGAGTGGAATTAGACTGGGTGGGATATTAAAGGGTGCGGGGAGTGAGATGGAGAGTGGGATTAGACTGGGTGGGACATGAAAGGGTAGTAGGAGTGTGGGAGAGAGTGGGATTAGACTGGGTGGGATATTAAATGGTGCGGGGAGTGAGATGGAGAGCGGGAATAGACTGGGTGGGACATAAAAGGGTAGTAGGAGTGTGGGAGAGAATGGGATTAGACCGGGTGGGATATTAAAGGGTGCGAGGAGTGAGGGGGAGAGTGGGATTAGACTGGGTGGGAAATTAATGGGTGCGGGGAGTGAGGGTGAGAGCGGGATTAGACTTGGTGGGATATTAAAAGGTGCGGGGAGTGAGGGGGAGAGTGGGATTAGACTGGGTTGGATATTAAAGGGTGCGGGGAGCGAGGGGGAGAGCGGGATTAGACTGGGTGGGATATCAAAGGTGCAGGGAGTGAGGAAGAGAGTGGGATTAGACTGGGTGGGATACTAAAGATTGCGGGGTGTGAGGAGGAGAGTGGGACTAGTATGGGTGAAATATTAAAAGGTGTGGGGAGTGAGGGGGAGAGTGGGATTAGACTGGGTGGGATATTAAATGGTGCGGGGAGTGAGGGAGAGAGTGGGATCAGACTGGGTGAGATACTAAAGGGTGCGGGGTGTGAGGGGGAGAGTGGGATTAGACTGGGTGGGATATTAAAAGGTGTGGGGAGTGAGGGGGAGAGTGGGATTTGACTGGGAGGGATATTAAAGGGTGCGGGGAGTGAGGGGGAGAGTGGGATTAGACTGGGAGGGATATTAAAGGGTGCAGGGAGTGAGGGGGAGAGTGGGATTAGACTGGGTGGGATGTTAAAGGGTGCGGGGAGTGAGGGGGACAGTGGGATTAGACTGGGTCGGACATTAAAGGGCGCGGGGAGGGATAGGGAGAGCGGGAGTAGACTGGGTGGGATTTTAAAGAGTGTGGGCAGTGAGGGCGAGAGTGGGATTAGACTGGGTGGGATATTAAAGGGTTTGGGAGTGACGGGGAGACAATGATTAGACTGGATGGGATATCAACGGGGCGGGGAGTGAGGGAGAGAGTGGGATGAGACTGGGTGGGACATTAAAGTGTAGTAGGAGTGTTGGAGAGAGCGGGATTAGACTGGGTGGGATATTCAAGGGTGCGGAGAATGAGGGGGAGAGTGGGATTAGACTGGGTGGGATATTAAAGGGTGCGGGGAGTGAGGGGGAGAGTGGGATTAGACTGGGTGGGATATTAAATGGTGCGGGGAGTGAGGGGGAGAGTGGGATTAGACTGGGTGGGATATTAAACGGTGCGGAGAATGAGGGAGAGAGCGGTATTAGACTGGGTGGGATATTAAAGGGTGCGGGGAGTGATGGGGAGAGCGGGATTAGACTGGGTGGGATATTAAAGGGTGCGGGGAGTGAGGGAGAGAGTGGCATTAGACTGGGTGGGATATTAAAGGGTACTGGGAGTGGGCGAGAGAGTGGGATTAGATTGGGTCGGATATTAAAGGGGGTGGGGAGTGAGGGGGAGAGTGGGATTGGACTGGGTGGGATATTAAAGGGTGTGGGGAGTGAGCGGGAGTGTGGGGTTGGACTGGGTGGGATATTAAAGGCTGCAGGGAATGAGGCGCAGAGCGGGATTAGACTGTGTGGGATATTAAAGGGTAGTGGGAATGTGGGAGAGAGTGGGATTAGACTGGGTGGGATATTAAAGGGTACTGGGAGTGAGGGGGAGAGCGGTGTTAGACTGGGTGGGATATTAAACGGTGCGGGGAGAGAGGGGACAGTGGGATTAGACTGGGTGGGATATCAAAGGGTGTACGGAGTGAGGGGGAGAGCGGGATTAGAGTGGGTGGGATATTAAAAGGTGTAGGGAGTGAGGGGGAGAACGGGATTAGACTGGATGGGATATTAAACGGTGCGGGGAGTGAGGGGGAGAGTGGGATTAGACTGGGTGGGATATTAAAGAGTGCGGAGAGTGAGGGGGAGATTGGGATTAGACTGGGTGGGATATTTCAGAGTGCGGGGAGTGAGCGGCAGTGCGGGATTAGACTGACTGGGATATTAAAGTGTATGGGGAGTGTGGGGGGAGAGTGGGATTAGACTGGGTCGGATATTAAAGGGTGCGGGGAGAGATGGGGAGAGCGGGAGTAGACTGGGTGGGATATTAAAGGGTGCGGGCAGTGAGGGGGAGAGTGGGATTAGACTGGGTGGGATATTAAACTGTTTGGGAGTGACGGGGAGACAAGCATTAGACTGGGTGGGACATTAAAGGGTAGTAGGGGTGTGGGAGAGAGTGGGATTAGACTGGGTGGGATATTAAAGGGTGCGGAGAATGAGGGGGAGAGTCGGATTAGACTGGGTGGGATATTAAATGGTGCGGAATGTGAGGGGGAGAGCGGGATTAGACTGGGTTGGATATTAAAGGGTGTGGGGAGTGAGGGGGAGAGTGGGATTATAGTGGGTGGGATATGTTAAATGGTGCTGGAAGTGAGGGGGAGAGAGGGATTAGACTGGGTGGGATATTAAAGGGTGCGGGGAGTGAGGGGGAGAGTGGGATTAGACTGGGTGGGAAATTCTAGGGTGTGGGGAGTGAAGGGGAGAATGGAATTAGACTGGGTGGGATATTAAAGGGTGTGGGGTGTGAGGGGGAGAGTGGGATTAGACTGGGTGGGATATTAAAGGGTGCGGGGAGTGAGGGGGAGAATGGAATTAGACTGAGTGGGATATTAACGGGTGTGGGGAGTGAGGGGGAGAGTGGGATTAGACTGGGTGGGATATTAAAGGGTGCGGGGAGTGAGGGGCAGAGCGGGATTAGACTGGGTGGGATATTAATGGGTGCGGGGAGTGAGGGGGAGAGTGGGATTAGACTGGGTGGGATATTAAAGGGTGCGGGGAGTGAGATGGAGAGTGGGATTAGACTGGGTGGGACATAAAAGGGTAGTATGAGTGTGGGAGAGAGTGGGATTAGACTGGGTGGGATATTAAAGGGTGTGGGGAGGGAGGGGGAGAATGGAATTAGACTGGGTGGGATATTAAAGGGTGTGGGGAGGGAGGGGGAGAGTGGGATTAGACTGGGTGGGATATTTAAGGGTGCGGGGAGTGAGGGGGAGAGTGGGATTAGACTGGGTGGGATATTAAAGGGTGTGGGAACTGAGGGGGAGAATGGAATTAGACTGGGTGGGATATATTAAATGGTGCGGGAAGTGAGGGGGAGAGCGGAATTAGACTGGGTAGGATATTAAAGGGTAGTAGGAGAGTGGGAGAGAGTGGGAATAGACTGGGTGGGATATTAAAGGGTAGTAGGAGAGTGGGAGAGAGTGGGAATAGACTGGGTGGGATATTAAAAGGTGTGGGGAGTGAGGGGGAGAGTGGGATTAGACTGGGTGGTATATTAAAGGGTGCGGGGAGTGAGGGTGAGAGAGGGTTTAGGCCGAGTGGGATGTTAAAGGATAGTGGGAGTGTGGGAGAAAGTGGGATTAGACTGGGTGGGACATAAAAGGGTAGAGGAGTGTGGGAGAGAGTGGGAATAGACTGGGTGGGATATTAAAAGGTGTGGGGAGTGAAGGGGAGAGCGGGATTAGACAGGGTGGGATATTAAAGGGTGTGGGGAGTGAAGGGGAGAGCGGGATTAGACTGGGAGGGATATTAAAGGGTGTGGGGAGCGAGGGGGAGAATGGAATTAGACTGGGTGTGATATATTAAATGGTGCGGGAACTGAGGGGGAGAGCGGGATTAGAGTGGGTAGGATATTAAAGGGTGCGGGGAGTGAGTGGGAGAGTGGGATTAGACTGGGTAGGATATTAAAGGGTGCGGAGAGTGAGGGGGAGAGTGGGATTAGACTGGGTGGGATACTAAAGGGTGCGGGGAGTGAGGGGGAGAGTGGGTTTAGACCGGGTGGGATATTAAAGGGTAGTGGGAGTGTGGGAGAGAGTGGAATTAGACTGGGTGGGATATAAAAGGGTGCGGGGAGTGAGATGGAGAGTGGGATTAGACTGGGTGGGACATGAAAGGGTAGTAGGAGTGTGGGAGAGAGTGGGATTAGACCGGGTGGGATATTAAATGGTGCGGGGAGTGAGATGGAGAGCGGGAATAGACTGGGTGGGACACAAAAGGGTAGTAGGAGTGTGGGAGAGAATGGGATTAGACCGGGTGGGATATTAAAGGGTGCGAGGAGTGAGGGGGAGAGTGGGATTAGACTGGGTGGGATATTAATGGGCGCGGGGAGTGAGGGGGAGAGCGGGATTAGACTGGGTGGGACATTAAAGGGTGCGGAGAATGAGGGGGAGAGTGGGATTAGACTGGGTGGGATATTAATGGGTGCGGGGAGTGAGGGTGAGAGCGGGATTAGACTTGGTGGGATATTAAAGGGTGCGGGGAGTGAGGGGGAGAGTGGGATTAGACTGGGTGGGATATTAAAGGGTGCGGGGAATGAGGGGGACAGCGGGATTAGACTGGGTGAGATATTAAAGTGTGCGGGGAGAGAGGGGGAGAGTGGGATTAGACTGGGTGGGATATTAAAGGGTGCGGGGAGTGAGGGAGAGAGTGGGATCAGACTGGGTGAGATACTAAAGGGTGCGGGTTGTGAGGGGGAGAGTGGGATTAGACTGGGTGGGATATTAAAAGGTGTGGGGAGTGAGGGGGAGAGTGGGATTTGACTGGGAGGGATATTAAAGGGTGCGGGGAGTGAGGGGGAGAGTGGGATTAGACTGGGAGGGATATTAAAGGGTGCGGGGAGTGAGGGGCAGAGTGGGATTAGACTGGGTGGGATATTAAAGGTTGCGGGGAGTGAGGGGGACAGTGGAGTTAGACTGGGTCGGACATTAAAGGGCGCGGGGAGGGATAGGGAGAGCGGGAGTATACTGGGTGGGATATTAAAGAGTGTGGGCAGTGAGGGCGAGAGTGGGATTAGACTGGGTGGGATATTAAAGGGTTTGGGAGTGACGGGGAGACAATGATGAGACTGGGTGGGATATCAACGGGGCGGGGAGTGAGGGAGAGAGTGGGATGAGACTGGGTGGGACATTAAAGGGTAGTAGGAGTGTTGGAGAGAGCGGGATTAGACTGGGTGGGATATTAAAGGGTGCGGGCAGTGAGGGGCAGAATGGAATTAGACTGGGTTGGATATTAAAGGGTGTGGGGAGTGAGGGGGAGAGTGGGATTAGACTGGGTGGGTTATTAAAGGGTGCGGGGAGTGAGGGGCAGAGCGGGATTGGACTGGGTGGGATATTAATGGGTGCGGGGAGTGAGGGGGAGAGTGGGATTAGACTGGGTGGGATATTAAAGGGTGCGGGGTGTGAGCGGGAGTGCAGGATTAGACTGACTGGGATATTAAAGTGTATGGGGAGTGTGGTGGGAGAGTGGGATTAGACTGGGTCGGATATTAAAGGGTTTGGGAGTGACGGGGAGACAATGATTAGACTGGGTGGGATAGCAACGGGGCGGGGAGTGAGGGAGAGAGTGGGATGAGACTGGGTGGGACATTAAAGGGTAGTAGGAGTGTTGGAGAGAGCGGGATTAGACTGGGTGGGATATTAAAGAGTGTGGGGAGTGAGGGAGAGAGTGGGATTAAACTGGGTGGGACATTAAAGGGGGTGGGGAGTGAGGGGGAGAGTGGGATTGGAGTGGGTGGGATATTAAAGGGTGTGGGGAGTGAGGGGTTGGACTGGGTGGGATATTAAAGGCTGCGGGGAATGAGGCCGAGAGCGGGATCAGACTGTGTGGGATATTAAAGGGTAGTGGGAGTGTGGGAGAGATTGGGATTAGACTGGATGGGATATTAAAGGGTGTGGGGAGTCAGGGGGAGAGTGGGATTAGACTGGATGGGATATTAATGGGTGAGGGGAGTGAGGGGGAGAGTGTGATTAGACTGGGTGGGATATTAAAGGCTGCGGGGAATGAGGCGGAGAGCGGGATTAGACAGTGTGGGATATTAAAACGTAGTGGGAATGTGGGAGAGAGTGCGATTAGACTGGGTGGATATTAAAGGGTACTGGGAGTGAGGGGGAGAGCAGGGTTAGACTGGGTGGGATATTAAAAGGTGTACGGAGTGAGGGGGAGAGCGGGATTAGACTGGGTGGGATTTTTAAAAGGTGTAGGGAGTGAGGGGGAGAGCGGGATTAGACTGGGTGGGATATTAAAGGGTGCGGGGAATGAGGGGAGACAAGGATTAGACTGGGTGGGACATTAAAGGGGCGGGGAGTGAGGGAGAAGAGTGGGATGAGACTGGGTGGGACATTAAAGGCTAGTAGGGGTGTGGGAGAGAGTGGGATTAGACTGGGTGGGATATTAAAGGGTGCGGAGAATGAGGGGGGAGAATGGGATTAGACTGGGTGGGATAGTAAATGGTGTGGAAAGTGAGGGGGAGACTGAGATTAGACTGGGTGGGATATTAAAGGGTGTGGGGAGTGAGGGGGAGAGTAGGATTAGACTGGGTGGGATATTAACGGGTGCGGAGAGTGAGTGAGAGAGCGGGATTAGACTGGGTGGGCTATTAAAGGGTGTGGGGAGTGAGGGGAGAATGGATTTAGACTGGGTGCAATATTAAAGGGTGTGGTGAGTGAGGGAGAGAGTGGGATTAGACTGGGTGGGATATCATAGAGTGCAGGGACTGAGAGGGAGAGCGGGATTAGACTAGGTGGGATATTAAAGGGTGTGGGGAGTGAGTGGAAGAGTGGGATTAGACTGGGTGGGAGATTAAAGGGTGGAGGGAGTGAGGGGGAGAGCGGGATTAGACTTGGTGGGATATTGAAGGGTGCGGGGAGTATGGGAGAGTGTGGGATTAGACTGGGTGGGATAGTAATGGGTGCGGGGAGTGAGGGGGAGAGCGGGATTAGAGTTGGTGGGATATTAAAGGGTGCGGAGAGTGAGGGGGAGAGTGGGGTTAGACTGGGTGGGATATTAAAGTGTGTGGGGAATGAGGGGGAGAGTGGGATTAGACTGGGTGGGATATCAAAGGGTGCAGGGAGTGAGGGAGAGAGTGGGATTAGACTGGGTGGGATACTAAAGATTGCGGGGTGTGAGGGGGAGAGTGGGACTAGTATGGGTGGGATATTAAAGGGTGCGGGGAGTGAGGGGGAGAGTGGGATTAGACTGGGTGAGATACTTAAGGGTGCGGGGAGTGAGGGGGAGAGTGGGATAAGACTGGGTGGGATATTAATGGTTAGTGGGAATGTGGGAGAGAGTGTGATTAGACTGGGTGGGATATTAATTTGTGCGGGGAGATAGGGGGAGAGTGTGATTAGACTGGGTCGGATATTAAAGGGTGCCGGGAGAGAGGGGGAGAGTGTGATTAGACTGGGTGGGATATTAAAGGGTGCCGGGAATGAGGTCGAGAGTGGGATTAGACTGGGTGGGATATTAAAGGGTGCGGGGAGTGTGGGAGAAAGTGGTATTAGACTGGGTGTGATAAGTGTACTGGGAGTGGGCGAGAGAGTGGGATTAGATTGGGTGGGATATTAAAGGCTGCAGGGAATGAGGCGGAGAGCGGGATTAGACTGGGTGGGATATCAAAGGTGCAGAGAGTGAGGGAGAGAGTGGGATTAGTCTGGGTGGGATATTAAACGTTGCGGGGTGTGAGCGGGAGAGTGGGCCTAGTATGGGTGGGATATTAAAAGGTGTGGGGAGTGAGGGGGAGAGCGGGATGAGACTGGGTGGGATATTAAAGGGTGCGGGGAGTGAGGGATAGAGTGGGATCAGACTGGGTGAGATACTAAAGGGTGCGGGGTGTGAGGGGGAGAGTGGGATTAGACTGGGTGGGATATTAAAAGGTGTGGGGAGTGAGGGGGAGAGTGGGATTAGACTGGGAGGGATATTAAAGGGTGCGGGGAGTGAGGGGGAGAGTGGGATTAGACTGGGAGGGATATTAAAGGGTGCGGGGGAGTGAGGGGGAGAGTGGGATTAGACTGGGTGGGATATTAAAGGGTGCGGGGAGTGAGGGCGAGAGTGGGATTAGACTGGGTCGGATATTAAAGGGTTTGGGAGTGACGGGGAGACAATGATTAGAAAGGGTGGGATATCAACGGGGAGGGGAGTGAGGGAGAGAGTGGGATGAGACTGGGTGGGATATTAAAGGGTAGTAGGAGTGTTGGAGAGAGCGGGATTAGACTGGGTGGGATACTAAAGGGTGCGGAGAATGAGGGGAGAGTGGGATTAGACTGGGTGGGATATTAAAGGGTGCGGGGAGTGAGGGGGAGAGTGGGATTAGATTGGGTGGGATATTAAATGGTGCGGGGAGTGAGGGGGAGAGTGGGATTAGACTGGGTGGGATATTAAAGGGTGCGGGGAGTGAGGGGGAGAGTGGGATTAGACTGGGTGCGATATTAAAGGGTGCGTGGAGTGAGGGAGAAAGTGGGATTAGACTGGGTGGGATATTAAAGGGCGTGGGGAGTGAGTGGAAGAGTGGGATTAGACTGGGTGGGATATTTAAGGGTGCGGGGAGTGAGGGGGGAGAGCGGGATCAGACTGGGTGGGATATTAAAGAGTGCGGAGAGTGAGGCGGAGAGTGGGATTAGACTGGGTGGGACATTAAAGGCTGCAGGGAATGAGGCGGAGAGCGGGATTAGACTGGGTGGGATATCAAAGGTGCAGGGAGTGAGGGAGAGAGTGGGATTAGACTGGGTGGGATATTAAACGTTGCGGGGTGTGAGCGGGAGAGTGGGCCTAGTATGGGTGGGATATTAAAAGGTGTGGGGAGTGAGGGGGAGAGCGGGATGAGACTGGGTGGGCTATAAAAAGGGTGTGGGGAGTGAGGGGGAGAATGGATTTAGACTGGGTGCAATATTAAAGGGTGTGGTGAGTGAGGGAGAGAGTGGGATTAGACTGGGTGGGATATCATAGAGTGCAGGGACTGAGAGGGAGAGCGGGATTAGACTAGGTGGGATATTAAAGGGTGTGGGGAGTGAGTGGAAGAGTGGGATTAGACTGGGTGGGAGATTAAAGGGTGGAGGGAGTGAGGGGGAGAGCGGGATTAGACTTGGTGGGATATTGAAGGGTGCGGGGAGTATGGGAGAGTGTGGGATTAGACTGGGTGGGATAGTAATGGGTGCGGGGAGTGAGGGGGAGAGCGGGATTAGAGTTGGTGGGATATTAAAGGGTGCGGAGAGTGAGGGGGAGAGTGGGATTAGACTGGGTGGGATATTAAAGGGTGTGGGGAATGAGGGGGGAGAGTGGGATTAGACTGGGTGGGATATCAAAGGGTGCAGGGAGTGAGGGAGAGAGTGGGATTAGACTGGGTGGGATACTAAAGATTGCGGGGTGTGAGGGGGAGAGTGGGACTAGTATGGGTGGGATATTAAAGGGTGCGGGGAGTGAGGGGGAGAGTGGGATTAGACTGGGTGAGATACTTAAGGGTGCGGGGAGTGAGGGGGAGAGTGGGATTAGACTGGGTGGGATATTAATGGTTAGTGGGAATGTGGGAGAGAGTGTGATTAGACTGGGTGGGATATTAATTTGTGCGGGGAGATAGGGGGAGAGTGTGATTAGACTGGGTCGGATATTAAAGGGTGCCGGGAGAGAGGGGGAGAGTGTGATTAGACTGGGTGGGATATTAAAGGGTGCCGGGAATGAGGGGGAGAGTGGGATTAGACTGGGTGGGATATTAAAGGGTGCGGGGAGTGTGGGAGAGAGTGGTATTAGACTGGGTGTGATATTAAAGTGTACTGGGAGTGGGCGAGAGAGTGGGATTAGATTGGGTGGGATATTAAAGGCTGCAGGGAATGAGGCGGAGAGCGGGATTAGACTGGGTGGGATATCAAAGGTGCAGGGAGTGAGGGAGAGAGTGGGATTAGTCTGGGTGGGATATTAAACGTTGCGGGGAGTGAGGGGGAGAGCGGGATGAGACTGGGTGGGATATTAAAGGGTGCGGGGAGTGAGGGATAGAGTGGGATCAGACTGGGTGAGATACTAAAGGGTGCGGGGTGTGAGGGGGAGAGTGGGATTAGACTGGGTGGGATATTAAAAGGTGTGGGGAGTGAGGGGGAGAGTGGGATTAGACTGGGAGGGATATTAAAGGGTGCGGGGAGTGAGGGGGAGAGTGGGATTAGACTGGGAGGGATATTAAAGTGTGCGGGGAGTGATGGCGAGAGTGGGATTAGACTGGGTCGGATATTAAAGGGTTTGGGAGTGACGGGGAGACAATGATTAGAAAGGGTGGGATATCAACGGGGCGGGGAGTGAGGGAGAGAGTGGGATGAGACTGGGTGGGACATTAAAGGGTAGTAGGAGTGTTGGAGAGAGCGGGATTAGACTGGGTGGTATACTAAAGGGTGCGGAGAATGAGGGGGAGAGTGGGATTAGACTGGGTGGGATATTAAAGGGTGCGGGGAGTGAGGGGGAGAGTGGGATTAGACTGGGTGGGATATTAAATGGTGCGGGGAGTGAGGGGGAGAGTGGGATTAGACTGGGTGGGATATTAAAGGGTGCGGGGAGTGAGGGGGAGAGTGGGATTAGACTGGGTGCGATATTAAAGGGTGCGTGGAGTGAGGGAGAGAGTGGGATTAGACTGGGTGGGATATTAAAGGGCGTGGGGAGTGAGTGGAAGAGTGGGATTAGACTGGGTGGGATATTTAAGGGTGCGGGGAGTGAGGGGGAGAGCGGGATCAGACTGGGTGGGATATTAAAGAGTGCGGAGAGTGAGGGGGAGAGTGGGATTAGACTGGGTGGGATATTAAAGGCTGCAGGGAATGAGGCGGAGAGCGGGATGAGACTGGGTGGGATATCAAAGGTGCAGGGAGTGAGGGAGAGAGTGGGATTAGACTGGGTGGGATATTAAACGTTGCGGGGTGTGAGCGGGAGAGTGGGCCTAGTATGGGTGGGATATTAAAAGGTGTGGGGAGTGAGGGGGAGAGCGGGATGAGACTGGGTGGGATATTAAAGGGTGCGGGGAGTGAGGGATAGAGTGGGATCAGACTGGGTGAGATACTAAAGGGTGCGGGGTGTGAGGGGGAGAGTGGGATTAGACTGGGTGGGATATTAAAAGGTGTGGGGAGTGAGGGGGAGAGTGGGATTAGACTGGGAGGGATATTAAAGGGTGCAGGGAGTGAGTGGGAGAGTGGGATTAGACTGGGTGGGATATTAAAGGGTGCGGGGAGTGAGGGGGAG
>NW_027598008.1:0-57264 GCF_964194155.1 Cetorhinus maximus
TGATATCACGGGGAGGTTAAAGGGACAGGCAGTGAGATTACGGGGCGGTTAAAGGGACAGAGAGAGTTAACGCGGAGGATAAAGCGACAGAATGAGATCACGGGCAGGATAAAGGGACAGAGAGTGAGATAAGGGGGAGGTTAAAGGGACAGAGAATGAGATCATGGGGAGGTTAAAAGGACAGAGAGTGAGATCAAGGGGAGGTTTAAGGGATAGAGAGTGCGATAACGGGGAGGTTAAAGGGACAGAGAGTGGGATCACGGGGAGGTTAAAGGGACAGAGAGTGAGATCACGGGGAGTTCAAAGGGTCAGAGAGTGAGATCACGGGGAGGTTAAAGGGACAGAGAGTGCGATCACCGGGAGGTTAAAGGGACAGAGAGTGAGATCACGGGGAGGTTAACGGGACAGAGAGTGAGATCACGGGGAGATTAAAGGAACAGAGACTGATATCACGGGAAGTTATAAGGGACAGTGAGTGAGATTACGAGGAGGTAAAACGGACAGAGAGTGAGATCACGGGGAAGTTAAAGGGACAGAGAATGTGATCACGGGGAGGTTAAGGGACAGAGAGTGAGATCACGGGGAGATAAAAGAGACGGAGAGTGATATCACGGGGAGGTTTAAGGGATAGAGAGAGAGATCACGGGGAGGTTAAAGGGACAGGCTGTGAGATTACGGGGAGGTTAATGGGACAGAGAGTGAGATGACGGGGAGTTTAAAGGGACAGAGAGTGAGATCACGGGGAGGTTAACGGGACAGACAGTGAGATCACGGGGAGTTTAAAGGGACAGAGAGTGTGATCACGGGGAGATTAAAGGGACAGAGACTGATATCACGGGAAGTTTAAAGGGACAGAGAGTGAGATTACGGGGAGGTAAAAGGGACAGAAAGTGAGATCACGGGGAAGTTAAAGGGACAGAGAATGAGTTCACGGGGAGGTTAAAGGAACAGAGAGTGAGATCACCGGGAGTTAAAAGAGACGGAGACTGATATCACGGGGAGGTTTAAGGGATAGAGAGAGAGATCACGGGGAGGTTAAAGGGACAGGCAGTGAGATTACGAGGAGGTTAATGGGACAGAGAGAGTTAACGGGGAGGTTAAAGCAACAGAGAGAGATCACGGGGAGGTTAGAGGAAAAGATAGTGAGATTACGAGGAGGTTAAAGGGACAGAGAGTGAGATCACGGGGAGATTAAATGGACAGAGAATGAGAACACAGGGAGGTTAAAGGAAAGAGAATGAGATCACGGGGAGGTTAAAGGGACAGAGAGTGAGATCACTGGGAGGTTAAATGGACAGAGGGTGAGATCACGGGAATGTTAAAGCGACAGATTGTGAGATCATGGGTAGGTAAAAGGGACAGAGAGTGAGATCACGGGGAGGTTAAAGGAACAGAGAGTAAGATCACGGGGATGTTAAAGGGACAGAGAGTGATATCACGGGGTGATTAAAGGTATAGTGAGTGAGATCACGGAGAAGTTAATGTGACAGAGAGTGAGTTCAGGGGGTGGTTAATGGGACAGAGAGTAATATCACGGGGTGGTTTAAGGGATAGAGAGTGAGATCACGGGGAGGTGAAAGGGACAGAGTGTGAGGTCACAGGAAAGTTAAAGGGACAGAGAGTGAGATCACGGGCAGGTTCAAGCGACAGAGATTGACATCACGGGAAGATTAATGGGACAGAATGAGATCACGGGGATATTAGAGGGACAGAGAGTCAGATCACGGGGAGGTTAAAGGGACAGAGTGCGAGATCACGTGGACGTTAAAGGGACAGAGAGTGAGATCAGGGGGAGGTTAAATGGACAGAGATCGAGATCAGGGACAGTTATAGGGACAGAGAGTCAGATCAGGGACAGTTAATGGGACGTAGAGTGACATCACGGGCAGGTTAAATGAACAAAGAGTGAGATCACTGTGAGGTTAAAGGGACAGAGAGTGAGATCAGGGGGAGGTTTACAGGAGAGAGAGAGAGATCACGGGGAAGTTAATGTGACAGAAAGTGTGCTCACGGGGAGATTTAAGGGACAGAGAGTGAGATCACGGAGAGGTTAATGGGACTGAGTGAGATCAAAGGTAGGTAAAAGGGACAGAGAGTGAGATCACAGGGAGATTAAAGGGACAGAGACTGATATCACGGGAAGTTTAAAGGGACAGAGAGTGAGATTACGGGGAGGTAAAAGGGACAGAAAGTGAGATCACGGGGAGGTTAAAGGGACAGAGAATGAGAACACAGGGAGGTTAAAGGAAAGAGAATGAGATCACGGGGAAGTTAAAGGGACAGAGAATGAGATCACGGGGAAGTTAAAGGGACAGAGAATGAGATCACGGGGAAGTTAAAGGGACAGAGAATGAGAACACAGGGATGTCAAAGGAACAGAGAATCAGATCATGGGGAGTTTAAAGGTACAGAGTGTGAGAATACGGGGAGGTTAAAGGGACAGAGAGTGAGTGCACGGGGTGGTTAAAGGGATCGAGATTGAGATCACGGGGAGGTTAAAAGGACAGAGAGTGAGATCACGGGGAGGTTAAATGAACAGTGAGTGAGATCAAGGGGAAGTTAAAGGGACAGAGTGTGAGGTCACAGGAAAGTTAAAGGGACAGAGAGTGAGATCACGGGGAGGTTAACGGTACAGCGAGTGAGATCATGTTGAAGTTAATGGGACAGAGAGTGAGATCACGGGCAGGTTAATGTTACAGAGAACGAGATCACGGGCAGGTTCAAGCGACAGATATTGAGATCACGGGAAGATTAAAGGGACAGAATGAGATCACGGGTATGTTAGAGTAATAGAGAGTCAGATTACAGGTAGGTTAAAGGCATAGAGAGTGAGATCACGAAGAGGTTAAAGGGACAGAGAGTGAGAACACGGGGAGTTTAAAGGGAAAGACAGAGATCACGGGGAGGTTAAAGGGAGGGAGAGTGAGATCACGGGGAGGTTAAAGGGACAGAGAGTGAGATCACGGGGAGGTTAAAGGGACAGAGAGTGAGATCACGGGGTGGTTAAAGGGACAGAGGGAGATTACGGGGAGGATAAAGCGACAAAGAGAGAGCACGCAGAGGTTAAAGGGCGAGACTGCGAGATCACGTGGACGTTAAAGGGACAGAGAGTGAGATTACGGGGAGGTTAATGGGACAGAGAGTGAGATCACGGGGAGGTTAAAGGGACAGAGAGTGCTATCGCGGGGAGGTTAAAGGGACAGAGAGGGAGATCACGGGAAAGTTAAAGGGACAGTGAGTGAGCTCACGGGGAGGTTAAATGTTCAGAGGGTGAGATCACGGGAATGTTAAAGGGACAGAATGTGAGATCATGGGTAGTTTAATGGGACAGAGAGTGAGATCACGGGAAGGTTATAGGGACAGAGGGTGAGATCACGGGAATGTTAATGGGACAGAGATTGAGATCAGGGACAGTTATAGGGACAGTCAGTTCAGGGACAGTTAAAGAGACAGAGAGTGAGATGACGGTGATGTGAAAGGGACAGAGAGTGAGTTCACGGGGAAGTTAATGGGACAGAGAGTGAGATCACGGGGAGATTACTGGGACTGAGAGAGAGATCACCGGGAGGTGAAAGCGACAGAGAATGAGATCGCAGGGAGGTTAAAGGGACAGAGTGAGATCACGGGCAGGTTAAATGGACAGAGATTGAGATCACCTGAAGATTAAATGGACAGAGTGAGATCACTGGGTCGTTAAAGGGACAGAGATTGGAATCACGGGGACGTTAAACGGACAGAGAGTTAGATCACGGGGCGGATAAAGGGACAGAGAGTGAGATGACGGGGTGGTTAATGGGACAGAGATTGAGATCACGGGGAGTTTAAAGGGACAGAGAGTGAGATCACGGGGAGGTTAATGGGACAGAGACTGATATCACGGGGATGTTTAAGGGATAGAGAGTGAGATCACGGGAAATTTAAGGGCACAGAGAGCGAGATCACGGGGAGGTTAAAAGGACCGAGAGTGAGATCATGGGGAGGTTAAAGGGACAGAGAGTGAGATCACGGGGAGGTAAAAGGGACAGAGAGTGAGATCACGGGGAGGTTAAAGGGATCGAGAGTGAGATCACGGGGAGGTTAAAGGGACAGAGAGTGAGATCACGGGGAGGTAAAAGGGACAGAGAGTGAGATCACGTGGAGATTAAAGGGACTGAGAGTGAGTTCACGGGGAGGTTAAAGGGACAGAGAGTGAGATCACGGGGAGATCAAATGGAGAGAGAATGAGATCACTGGCAGGTTAAAGGAACAGAGAGTGAGATCAGGGGAAGTTTAAAGGGACAGAGAGTGAGATCATGGGAAGGTTAAAGGGACAGAGAGTAAGATCACGGGGAGGTTATAGGGACTGAGGGTGAGATCACTGGAATGTTAATGGGACAGAGATTGAGATCATGGGGAGGTTAAATGAACAGAGAGTGAGATCAAGGGGAAGTTAAAGGGACAGAGTGTGAGGTCACAGGAAAGTTAAAGGGACAGAGAGTGAGATCACGGGGAGGTTAACGGAACAGAGAGTGAGATCACGTTGAAGTTAAAGGGACAGAGAGTGAGATCACGGGCAGGTTAATGACACAGAGAACGAGATCACGGGCAGGTTCAAGCGACAGAGATTGAGATCAGGGGAAGAGTAAAGGGACAGAATGAGATCACGGGGATGTTAGAGGGATAGAGAGTCAGATCACAGGGAGGTTAAAGGCACAGAGAGTGAGATCACGGGGAGGTTAAAGGGACAGAGAGTGAGAACACGGGGAGTTTAAAGGGAAAGACAGAGATCACAGGGAGGTTAAAGGGACAGAGAGTGAGATCACGGGGTGGTTAAATGGACAGAGGGAGATTACGGGGAGGTTAAAGCGACAGAGAGAGAGCACGCGGAGGTTAAAGGGAGAGAGTACGAGTTCACGTGGACATTAAAGGGACAGAGAATGAGATTACGGGGAGGTTAATGGGACAGAGAGTGAGATCACGGGGAGGTTAAAGGGACAGAGAGTGAGATCACGGGGCGGTTAAAGGGACAGAGAGTGCGATCACGGGGAAGTTAAAGGGACGGAGAGGGAGATCACGGGGAGGTTAAAGGGACAGTGAGTGAGATCACGGGGAGTTTAAAGGGACAGAGAGTGTGATCACGGGGAGATTAAAGGGTCAGGGACTGATATCACTGGAAGGTTAAAGGGACAGAGAGTGAGATTACGGTGAGGTTAAAGGAACAGAGAGTGTGATCACGCGTAGGTTAATGGGACAGAGAGTGAGATCACTGGAAGGTTAATGGGACAGAAAGTGAGATCACCGAAATGTTAATGGGACAGAGAGTGAGCTCACGGGGAGGTTAAATGTTCAGAGGGTGAGATCACTGGAATGTTAAAGGGACAGAATGTGAGATCATGGGTAGTTTAATGGGACAGAGAGTGAGATCACGGGAAGGTTATAGGGACAGAGGGTGAGATCATGGGAATGTTAATGGGACAGAGATTGAGATCAGGGACAGTTATAGGGACAGAGAGTCAGATCAGGGACAGTTAATGAGATAGAGAGTGAGATGACGGGGAGATTACTGGGACTGAGAGAGAGATCACCGGGAGGTGAAAGCGACAGAGAATAAGATCAGAGGGAGGTTAAAGGGACAGAGTGAGATCACGGGCAGGTTAAATGGACAGAGATTGAGATCACGTGAAGATTAAATGGACAGAGTGAGATCACTGGGTCGTTAAAGGGACAGAGATTGAGATCACGGGGAGGTTAAAGGGACAGAGAGTTAGATCACGGGGAGGTTAAAGGGACAGAGAGTGAGATGACGGATTGGTTAATGGGACAGAGATTGAGATCACGGGGAGTTTAAAGGGACAGAGAGTGAGATCACGGGGAAGTTAATGGGACAGAGAGTGAGATCACGGTGAGGTTAAACGGACAGAGAGTGTGATCACGGGGAGGTTAAATGTACAGAGAGTGAGATCAAGGGGAAGTTAAAGGGACAGAGTGTGAGGTCACAGGAAAGTTAAAGGGACAGAGAGTGAGATCACGGGGAGGTTAACGGTACAGAGAACGAGATCACGGGCAGGTTCAAGCGAAGAGATTGAGATCACGGGAAGATTAAAGGGACAGAATGAGATCACGGGGAGGTTAAAGGGACAGAGAGTGAGAACACGGGGAGTTTAAAGGTAAAGACAGAGATCACGGGGAGGTTAAAGGGACAGAGAGTGAGATCACGGGGTGGTTAAAGGGACAGAGGGAGATTACGGGGAGGTTAAAGCGACAGAGAGAGAGCACGCGGAGGTTAAAGGGAGAGAGTGCAAGGTCACGTGGACATTAAAGGGACAGAGAGTGAGATTACGGAGACGTTAATGGGACAGAGAGTGAGATCACGGGGAGGTTAAAGGGACGGTGAGTGAGATCACGGGGAGGTTAAAGGGACAGAGAGTGCGATCACGGGGAGGTTAAAGGGACGGAGAGGGAGATCACGGGGAGGTTAAAGGGACAGAGAGTGAGATCACGGGGAGGTTAAAGGGACAGAGAGTGTGATCACGGGGAGATTAAAGGGTCAGGGACTGATATCACTGGAAGGTTAAAGGGACAGAGAGTGAGATTACGGTGAGGTTAAAGGAACAGAGAGTGTGATCACGCGTAGGTTAATGGGACAGAGAGTGAGATCACTGGAAGGTTAATGGGACAGAAAGTGAGATCACCGAAATGTTAATGGGACAGAGAGTGAGCTCACGGGGATGTTAAATGTTCAGAGGGTGAGATCACTGGAATGTTAAAGGGACAGAATGTGAGATCATGGGTAGTTTAATGGGACAGAGAGTGAGATCACGGGAAGGTTATAGGGACAGAGGGTGAGATCATGGGAATGTTAATGGGACAGAGATTGAGATCAGGGACAGTTATAGGGACAGAGAGTCAGATCAGGGACAGTTAATGAGATAGAGAGTGAGATGACGGGGAGATTACTGGGACTGAGAGAGAGGTCACCGGGAGGTGAAAGCGACAGAGAATAAGATCAGAGGGAGGTTAAAGGGACAGAGTGAGATCACGGGCAGGTTAAATGGACAGAGATTGAGATCACGTGAAGATTAAATGGACAGAGTGAGATCACTGGGTCGTTAAAGGGACAGAGATTGAGATCACGGGGAGGTTAAAGGGACAGAGAGTTAGATCACGGGGAGGTTAAAGGGACAGAGAGTGAGATGACGGATTGGTTAATGGGACAGAGATTGAGATCACGGGGAGTTTAAAGGGACAGAGAGTGAAATCACGGGGAGGTTAATGGGACAGAGAGTGAGATCACGGTGAGGTTAAACGGACAGAGAGTGTGATCACGGGGAAGTTAAAGGGACAGAGTGTGTGGTCACAGGAAAGTTAAAGGGACAGAGAGTGAGATCACGGGGAGGTTAACGGTACAGAGAACGAGATCACGGGCAGGTTCAAGCGAAGAGATTGAGATCACGGGAAGATTAAAGGGACAGAATGAGATCACGGGGAGGTTAAAGGGACAGAGAGTGAGAACACGGGGAGTTTAAAGGTAAAGACAGAGATCACGGGGAGGTTAAAGGGACAGAGAGTGAGATCACGGGGTGGTTAAAGGGACAGAGGGAGATTACGGGGAGGTTAAAGCGACAGAGAGAGAGCACGCGGAGGTTAAAGGGAGAGAGTGCAAGGTCACGTGGACATTAAAGGGACAGAGAGTGAGATTACGGAGACGTTAATGGGACAGAGAGTGAGATCACGGGGAGGTTAAAGGGACGGTGAGTGAGATCACGGGGAGGTTAAAGGGTCAGAGAGTGCGATCACGGGGAGGTTAAAGGGACGGAGAGGGAGATCACGGGGAGGTTAAAGGGACAGGGAGTGTGATCACGGGGAGATTAAAGGGACAGGGACTGATATCAGTGGAAGGTTAAAGGGACAGAGAGTGAGCTCACGGGGAGGTTAAAGGGACAGAGAGTGAGATCACGTGGAGGTTAATGGGACAGAGAGTGAGATCACGGGGAGGTTAAAGGGACAGAGAGTGAGTTCACGGGGAAGTTGATGGGACCGAGAGTGAGATCACGGGGCGATTACTGGGACTGAGAGAGAGATCAGCGGGAGGTGAAAGCGGCAGAGAATGAGGTCACAGGGAGGTTAAACGGACAGAGTGAGATCACGGGCAGGTTAAATGGACAGAGATTGTGATCACGTGGAGATTAAATGGACAGAGTGAGATCACTGGGTCGTTTAAGGGACAGTGATTGAGATCACGGGGAGTTTAAAGGGACAGAGAGTGAGATCACGAGGAGGTTAATGGGACAGAGACTGATATCACGGGGATGTTTAAGGGATAGAGCGTGATATCACGGGAAATTTAAGGGGACAGAGAGTGAGATCAGGGGGAGGTTAATGAGACAGAGAGTGAGATCATGGGGAGGTTAAAGGGACAGAGAGTGAGATCACGGGGAGGTAAAACGGACAGAGAGTGACATCACGTGGAGGTTTAAGGGATAGAGAGTGAGATCACGGGGAGGTTAAAGGGACAGGCAGTGAGATTACGGGGTGGTTAAAGGGACAGAGAGAGTTAACGGGGAGGATAAATCGAGAGAATGAGATCACGGCAGGATAAAGGTACAGATAGTGAGATCACCAGGAGGTTAAAGGTACAGAGAATGAGATCATGGGGAGGTTAAGAGGACAGAGAGTGAGATCACGGGGAGGCTTAAGGGATAGAGAGTGAGATGACGGGGAGGTTAAAGGGACAGAGAGTGAGATGACAGGGAGGTTAATGGGACAGAGAGTGTGATCACGGGGAGGTTAAAGGGACAGAGAGTGAGATCACGGGGAGTTTAAAGGGACAGAGAGTGAGATCACGGGGAGGTTAAAGGACAGAGAGTGCGATCACCGGGAGGTTAATGGGACAGAGAGTGAGATCACGGGGAGGTTAACGGGACAGACAGTGAGATCATGGGGAGTTTAAATAGACAGAGAGTGTGATCACGGGGAGATTAAAGGGACAGAGACTGATATCACGGGAAGTTTAAAGGGACAGAGAGTGAGATTACGGGGAGGTAAAACGGACAGAGAGTGAGATCACGGGGAAGTTAAAGGGAGAGAGAATGAGCTCACGGTGAGGGTAAGGGACAGGGAGTGAGATCACGGGGAGGCAAAAGAGACAGAGAGTGATATCACGGGGTGTTTTAAGGGATAGAGAGAGAAAACACGGGGAGGTTAAAGGCACAGGCAGTGAGATTACGTGGAGGTTAATGGGACAGAGAGAGTTAATGGGGAGGGTAAAGCGACAGAGTGAGATCACGGCGAGGTTAGAGGAAAACATAGTGAGATCACGTGGAGGTTAAAGGGACAGAGAGTGAGATCACGGGTAAATTAAATGGACAGAGAATGAGAACACAGGGAGGTTAAACGAAAGAGAATGAGATCACGGGGAGGTTAAAGGGACTGAGAATGAGAACGCAGGGAAGTTAAAGGGACAGAGAATGAGATCATGGGGAGGTCAAAGGGATTGAGAGTGAGATCACAGGGAGGTTAAAGGGACAGAGAGTGAGATCACGTGGAGATTAAAGGGACTGAGTGTGAGTTCACGGGGAGGTTAAAGGGACAGAGAGTGAGATCACGGGGAGGTTAATGCGACAGAGAGTGAGATCACGATGAGTTTAAAGGGACGGTGAGTGAGATCACGGGGAGGTTAAAGGGACAGAGGGTGAGATCACGGGGAGGTTAACGGTACAGCGAGTGAGATCATGTTGAAGTTAATGGGACAGAGAGTGAGATCACGGGCAGGTTAATGTTACAGAGAACGAGATCACGGGCAGGTTCAAGCGACAGATATTGAGATCACGGGAAGATTAAAGGGACAGAATGAGATCACGGGTATGTTAGAGTAATAGAGAGTCAGATCACAGGTAGGTTAAAGGCATAGAGAGTGAGATCACGAAGAGGTTAAAGGGACAGAGAGTGAGAACACGGGGAGTTTAAAGGGAAAGACAGAGATCACGGGGAGGTTAAAGGGAGAGAGAGTGAGATCACGGGGAGGTTAAAGGGACAGAGAGTGAGATCACGGGGAGGTTAAAGGGACAGAGAGTGAGATCACGGGGTGGTTAAAGGGACAGAGGGAGATTACGGGGAGGATAAAGCGACAAAGAGAGAGCACGCAGAGGTTAAAGGGCGAGACTGCGAGATCACGTGGACGTTAAAGGGACAGAGAGTGAGATTACGGGGAGGTTAATGGGACAGAGAGTGAGATCACGGGGAGGTTAAAGGGACAGAATGTGAGATCATGGGTAGTTTAATGGGACAGAGAGTGAGATCACGGGAAGGTTATAGGGACAGAGGGTGAGATCACGGGAATGTTAATGGGACAGAGATTGAGATCAGGGACAGTTATAGGGACAGTCAGTTCAGGGACAGTTAAAGAGACAGAGAGTGAGATGACGGTGATGTGAAAGGGACAGAGAGTGAGTTCACGGGGAAGTTAATGGGACAGAGAGTGAGATCACGGGGAGATTACTGGGACTGAGAGAGAGATCACCGGGAGGTGAAAGCGACAGAGAATGAGATCGCAGGGAGGTTAAAGGGACAGAGTGAGATCACGGGCAGGTTAAATGGACAGAGATTGAGATCACCTGAAGATTAAATGGACAGAGTGAGATCACTGGGTCGTTAAAGGGACAGAGATTGGAATCACGGGGACGTTAAACGGACAGAGAGTTAGATCACGGGGCGGATAAAGGGACAGAGAGTGAGATGACGGGGTGGTTAATGGGACAGAGATTGAGATCACGGGGAGTTTAAAGGGACAGAGAGTGAGATCACGGGGAGGTTAATGGGACAGAGACTGATATCACGGGGATGTTTAAGGGATAGAGAGTGAGATCACGGGAAATTTAAGGGCACAGAGAGCGAGATCACGGGGAGGTTAAAAGGACCGAGAGTGAGATCATGGGGAGGTTAAAGGGACAGAGAGTGAGATCACGGGGAGGTAAAAGGGACAGAGAGTGAGATCACGGGGAGGTTAAAGGGATCGAGAGTGAGATCACGGGGAGGTTAAAGGGACAGAGAGTGAGATCACGGGGAGGTAAAAGGGACAGAGAGTGAGATCACGTGGAGATTAAAGGGACTGAGAGTGAGTTCACGGGGAGGTTAAAGGGACAGAGAGTGAGATCACGGGGAGATCAAATGGAGAGAGAATGAGATCACTGGCAGGTTAAAGGAACAGAGAGTGAGATCAGGGGAAGTTTAAAGGGACAGAGAGTGAGATCATGGGAAGGTTAAAGGGACAGAGAGTAAGATCACGGGGAGGTTATAGGGACTGAGGGTGAGATCACTGGAATGTTAATGGGACAGAGATTGAGATCATGGGGAGGTTAAATGAACAGAGAGTGAGATCAAGGGGAAGTTAAAGGGACAGAGTGTGAGGTCACAGGAAAGTTAAAGGGACAGAGAGTGAGATCACGGGGAGGTTAACGGAACAGAGAGTGAGATCACGTTGAAGTTAAAGGGACAGAGAGTGAGATCACGGGCAGGTTAATGACACAGAGAACGAGATCACGGGCAGGTTCAAGCGACAGAGATTGAGATCAGGGGAAGAGTAAAGGGACAGAATGAGATCACGGGGATGTTAGAGGGATAGAGAGTCAGATCACAGGGAGGTTAAAGGCACAGAGAGTGAGATCACGGGGAGGTTAAAGGGACAGAGAGTGAGAACACGGGGAGTTTAAAGGGAAAGACAGAGATCACAGGGAGGTTAAAGGGACAGAGAGTGAGATCACGGGGTGGTTAAATGGACAGAGGGAGATTACGGGGAGGTTAAAGCGACAGAGAGAGAGCACGCGGAGGTTAAAGGGAGAGAGTACGAGTTCACGTGGACATTAAAGGGACAGAGAATGAGATTACGGGGAGGTTAATGGGACAGAGAGTGAGATCACGGGGAGGTTAAAGGGACAGAGAGTGAGATCACGGGGCGGTTAAAGGGACAGAGAGTGCGATCACGGGGAAGTTAAAGGGACGGAGAGGGAGATCACGGGGAGGTTAAAGGGACAGTGAGTGAGATCACGGGGAGTTTAAAGGGACAGAGAGTGTGATCACGGGGAGATTAAAGGGTCAGGGACTGATATCACTGGAAGGTTAAAGGGACAGAGAGTGAGATTACGGTGAGGTTAAAGGAACAGAGAGTGTGATCACGCGTAGGTTAATGGGACAGAGAGTGAGATCACTGGAAGGTTAATGGGACAGAAAGTGAGATCACCGAAATGTTAATGGGACAGAGAGTGAGCTCACGGGGAGGTTAAATGTTCAGAGGGTGAGATCACTGGAATGTTAAAGGGACAGAATGTGAGATCATGGGTAGTTTAATGGGACAGAGAGTGAGATCACGGGAAGGTTATAGGGACAGAGGGTGAGATCATGGGAATGTTAATGGGACAGAGATTGAGATCAGGGACAGTTATAGGGACAGAGAGTCAGATCAGGGACAGTTAATGAGATAGAGAGTGAGATGACGGGGAGATTACTGGGACTGAGAGAGAGATCACCGGGAGGTGAAAGCGACAGAGAATAAGATCAGAGGGAGGTTAAAGGGACAGAGTGAGATCACGGGCAGGTTAAATGGACAGAGATTGAGATCACGTGAAGATTAAATGGACAGAGTGAGATCACTGGGTCGTTAAAGGGACAGAGATTGAGATCACGGGGAGGTTAAAGGGACAGAGAGTTAGATCACGGGGAGGTTAAAGGGACAGAGAGTGAGATGACGGATTGGTTAATGGGACAGAGATTGAGATCACGGGGAGTTTAAAGGGACAGAGAGTGAGATCACGGGGAGGTTAATGGGACAGAGAGTGAGATCACGGTGAGGTTAAACGGACAGAGAGTGTGATCACGGGGAGGTTAAATGTACAGAGAGTGAGATCACGGGGAGGTTAACGGTACAGAGAACGAGATCACGGGCAGGTTCAAGCGAAGAGATTGAGATCACGGGAAGATTAAAGGGACAGAATGAGATCACGGGGAGGTTAAATGGACAGAGAGTGAGAACACGGGGAGTTTAAAGGTAAAGACAGAGATCACGGGGAGGTTAAAGGGACAGAGAGTGAGATCACGGGGTGGTTAAAGGGACAGAGGGAGATTACGGGGAGGTTAAAGCGACAGAGAGAGAGCACGCGGAGGTTAAAGGGAGAGAGTGCAAGGTCACGTGGACATTAAAGGGACAGAGAGTGAGATTACGGAGACGTTAATGGGACAGAGAGTGAGATCACGGGGAGGTTAAAGGGACGGTGAGTGAGATCACGGGGAGGTTAAAGGGACAGAGAGTGCGATCACGGGGAGGTTAAAGGGACGGAGAGGGAGATCACGGGGAGGTTAAAGGGACAGGGAGTGTGATCACGGGGAGATTAAAGGGACAGGGACTGATATCAGTGGAAGGTTAAAGGGACAGAGAGTCAGATTACGGTGAGGTTAAAGGGACAGAGAGTGAGAACACAGGGAGGTTAAAGGGCAGAGAGTGAGCTCACGGGGAGGTTAAAGGGACAGAGAGTGAGATCACGTGGAGGTTAATGGGACAGAGAGTGAGATCACGGGGAGGTTAAAGGGACAGAGAGTGAGATCACTGGGATGCTGATGGGACAGAGAGTGAGATCACGGGGAGGTTAAAGGGACAGAGAGTGAGTTCACGGGGAAGTTAATGGGACAGAGAGTGAGATCACGGGGCGATTACTGGGACTGAGAGAGAGATCAGCGGGAGGTGAAAGCGGCAGAGAATGAGGTCACAGGGAGGTTAAACGGACAGAGTGAGATCACGGGCAGGTTAAATGGACAGAGATTGTGATCACGTGGAGATTAAATGGACAGAGTGAGATCACTGGGTCGTTTAAGGGACAGTGATTGAGATCACGGGGAGTTTAAAGGGACAGAGAGTGAGATCACGAGGAGGTTAATGGGACAGAGACTGATATCACGGGGATGTTTAAGGGATAGAGAGTGAGATCACGGGGAGGTTAAAGGGACAGGCAGTGAGATTACGGGGTGGTTAAAGGGACAGAGAGAGTTAACGGGGAGGATAAATCGAGAGAATGAGATCACGGCAGGATAAAGGTACAGATAGTGAGATCACCAGGAGGTTAAAGGTACAGAGAATGAGATCATGGGGAGGTTAAGAGGACAGAGAGTGAGATCACGGGGAGGCTTAAGGGATAGAGAGTGAGATGACGGGGAGGTTAAAGGGACAGAGAGTGAGATGACAGGGAGGTTAATGGGACAGAGAGTGTGATCACGGGGAGGTTAAAGGGACAGAGAGTGAGATCACGGGGAGTTTAAAGGACAGAGAGTGCGATCACCGGGAGGTTAATGGGACAGAGAGTGAGATCACGGGGAGGTTAACGGGACAGACAGTGAGATCATGGGGAGTTTAAATAGACAGAGAGTGTGATCACGGGGAGATTAAAGGGACAGAGACTGATATCACGGGAAGTTTAAAGGGACAGAGAGTGAGATTACGGGGAGGTAAAACGGACAGAGAGTGAGATCACGGGGAAGTTAAAGGGAGAGAGAATGAGCTCACGGTGAGGGTAAGGGACAGGGAGTGAGATCACGGGGAGGCAAAAGAGACAGAGAGTGATATCACGGGGTGTTTTAAGGGATAGAGAGAGAAAACACGGGGAGGTTAAAGGCACAGGCAGTGAGATTACGTGGAGGTTAATGGGACAGAGAGAGTTAATGGGGAGGATAAAGCGACAGAGTGAGATCACGGCGAGGTTAGAGGAAAACATAGTGAGATCACGTGGAGGTTAAAGGGACAGAGAGTGAGATCACGGGTAAATTAAATGGACAGAGAATGAGAACACAGGGAGGTTAAACGAAAGAGAATGAGATCACGGGGAGGTTAAAGGGACTGAGAATGAGAACGCAGGGAATTTAAAGGGACAGAGAATGAGATCATGGGGAGGTCAAAGGGATTGAGAGTGAGATCACAGGGAGGTTAAAGGGACAGAGAGTGAGATCACGTGGAGATTAAAGGGACTGAGTGTGAGTTCACGGGGAGGTTAAAGGGACAGAGAGTGAGATCACGGGGAGGTTAATGCGACAGAGAGTGAGATCACGATGAGTTTAAAGGGACGGTGAGTGAGATCACGGGGAGGTTAAAGGGACAGAGGGTGAGATCACGGGAATGTTAAAGCGACAGAATGTGAGATCATGGGTAGGTTAAAGGGACAGAGGGTGAGATCAAGGGGAGGTTAAAGGAACAGAGAGTGAGATCACGGGGATGTTAAAGGGACAGAGAGTGATATCACGGGGAGTTTAAAGGTATAGTGAGTGAGATCACAGGGAAGTTAATGGGACAGAGAGTAAGTTCAGGGTGAGGTTAATGGGACAGAGAGTGATATCACGGGGAGCTTTAAGGGATAGAGAGTGAGATCACGGGGAGGTTAAAGGGACAGAGTGTGAGGTCACAGGAAAGTTAAAGGGACAGAGTGTGAGATCATGGGGAGGTTAACGGTACAGAGAATGAGATCACGGGGAGGTTAATGGGACAGAGAATGAGATCACAGGGAGGTTCAAGCGACAGAGAGTGAGATCACGGGCAGGTTAATGGGACAGAGAGTGAGATCACGGGAAGATTAAAGGGACAGAATGAGATCACGGGGATATTAGAGGGACAGAGAGTCAGATCACGGGGAGGTTAAAGGGACAGAGAGTGAGAACACGGGGAGTTTAAAGGGAAAGTCAGAGATCACGGGGAGGTTAAAGTGACAGAGAGTGAGATTACGGGGAGGTTAATGGGACAGAGAGTGAGATCACGGGGAGGATAAAGGGACAGAGAGTGAGATCACGGGGAGGTTAAAGGGACAGAGAGTGAGATCACGGGGAAGTTAATGTGACAGAAAGTGAGCTCACGGGGAGATTTAAGGGACAGAGAGTGAGATCATGGAGAGGTTAATGGGACAGAGAGAGATCAAGGGTAGGTAAAAGGGACAGAGAGTGAGATCACAGGGAGGTTAAACGAACAGAGAGTGAGATGACGGGGAGTTTAAAGGGATAGAGAGTGAGATCACAGGGAGGTTAAAGGGACAGAGAGTGAGATGACGGGGAGTTTAAAGGGACAGAGAGTGAGATCACGGGTTGGTTAAAGGGACAGAGAGTGAGATAACGGGGAGGTCAAAGGAACAGAGAGTGAGATCAGGGGAAGTTTAACGGGACAGAGAGTGAGATCCCGGGGAGGTTAAAGGGCCAGAGAATGAGATTAATGGAAGGTTAACGGGACAGAGAATGATATCACGAGGAGGTTAAAGGAACTGAGATTGAGATCACGGGGAGGTTAAAGGGACAGAGAGTGTGATCACGGGGAGGTTAATAGGAATGAGAGTGAAGTCAGGGGGAGGTTAATTGGACAGAGAGTGAGATCACCGGGAGGTTAAAGGACAGCTTGAGGTCACGGGGAGGTTAATTGTACAGAGAGTAAGATCACGGGGAGGTTAAAGGGACATTGAGTAGGATCACGGGGAGGTTAAAGGTACAGAGAGTGAGAGTACGGGGAGGTTATAGGGACAGTGAGTGAGATCACGGGGAGGTTAAAGGGACATTGAGTGAGATCACGGGAAGGTTAAAGGGACAGAGAGTGAGATTACGGGGAGATTAAAGGGACAGAGAGCTAGATCAGGAAGGTTAAAGGGATAGAGAGTGAGATCACGGGGAGGTTAAAGGGACAGAGAGTGAGATCACGGCGAGGTTAAAGGACAGAGAGTGAGAACACGGGGAGGTTAAAGGGACAGAGAGTGAGAACACGGGGAGGTTAAAGGGACAGAGAGCTAGATCAGGTAGGTTAAAGGGACAGAGAGTGAGATCACGGGAAGGTTAAATGGACAGACACTGAGATCACGGGGAGGTTAAAGGGACGGAGTGCTAAATCAGGGAGGTTAAAGGGACAGAGAGTGAGAGCACTGGGAAGTTAAAGGGACAGAGAGTGAGATCACGGCGAGGTTAAAGGACAGAGAGTGAGAACACGGGGAGGTTAAAGGGACAGAGAGTGAGAACACGGGGAGGTTAAAGGGACAGAGAGCTAGATCAGGTAGGTTAAAGGGACAGAGAGTGAGATCACGGGAAGGTTAAATGGACAGACACTGAGATCACGGGGAGGTTAAAGGGACGGAGTGCTAAATCAGGGAGGTTAAAGGGACAGAGAGTGAGAGCACTGGGAAGTTAAAGGGACAGAGATTTAGATCACGGGGAGGTTAAAGGGAGAGACAATGAGATAACGGGAAGATTAAATGGACAGAGAGTGAGATCACTGGGACGTTAACGGGACAGAGAGAGAGATCACGGGGAGGTTAAAGGGACAGAGAGGGCGATCACGGGGAGGTTAAAGGGACAGAGAGTGAGATCACGGGGGTTTAAAGAGACAGAGAGTTAGATCTCGGGGAGGTTAAAGGAACAGAGAGTGAGATCATGGGGTGGTTACAGGGACAGAGAGTGAGATCAGGGGAAGTTTAAAGGGCCAGAGAGTGAGATTACGGGAAGATTAAAGAGACAGAAGTGAGATAACGGTGAATTAAAGGGACAGCGAGTGAGACCACGGGGAATTTAAAGGGACAGAGAGTGAGATCACGGGGAGGTTAAAGCGACAGAGAGTAGGATCACGGGTAGTTTAAAGGGAAAGAGAGCTAGATCAGGTAGGTTAAAGGGACAGAGAGTGAGAAAACGGGGAGGTTAAAGGGACTGAGAGTAAGATCACAGGGAGGTTAAAGGGACAGATAATGAGATCTCGGGGAGGTTAATGGGACAGAGCATGAGATCACGTGGAGGTTAAAGGGACAGAAAGCTTGATCAGGGAGGTTAAAGGGACAGATAGTGAGATCAGGGAGGTTATAGAGACGGAGAGTGAGAACACGGTGAGGTTAAATTGACAGAGAGTGAGATCACGGGGCGGTTAATGGGACAGAGAGTGAGATCACGGGTAGGTGAAAGGTACAGAGAATGAAATCACGGGCAGGTTAAAGGGACAGAGATTGAGATCACGGGAAGATTAAAGGGACAGAGTCAGATCACTGGACGTTAAAGGGAAGAGAGTGAGATCACGGGGAGGTTAAAGGGACAGAGAGTGAGATCATGGGGAGATTAAAGCGACAGAGAGTGCGATCACGGGGTGGTTAAAGGGAAAGTGAGTTAGATGCCGGGGAGGTTAAATGGACAGAGAGTGAGATCACGGGGAGGTTAAGGGAACAGAGATTAAGATCACGGGGTGGTTAAAGGGACAGAGAGTGAGATCACGGGGAGTATAACAGGACAGAGAGTGAGATCACGCGGAGTTTAAAGGGAGAGAGAGTGATATCACGGGGAATATTAATTGATAGAGAGTGTGATCACTGGGAGGTTAATGGGACAGAGAGTGAGATCACGTGGAGGTTAAAGGGACAGAGAGTGAGGTCACGGGGTGGTTAAAGGTACAGAGAGTGATATCACAAGGAGTTTAAAGGGACAGTGAGTGAGATCACGGGGAGGTTTGAGGGACAGTGAATGAGAACACAGGGAGGTTAAAGGGACAGAGAATGAGATCACGGACAGATTAAAGGGACAGAGAGTGAAATCACGGGGAGGTTAAAGGGACATTGAGTACTATCACGGGGAGGTTAAAGGTACAGAGAGTGAGAGCACGGGGAGGTTATAGGGACAGCGAGTGAGATCACGTGGAGGTTAAAGGGACAGAGAGTGAGATCACGGGAAGGTTAAAGGGACAGAGAATGGGATTACGGGGAGATTAAAGGGACAGAGTGAGATCACGGGGAGGTTAATTGGACAGAGAGTGAGACCACGGGGAGTTTAAAGGGACATTGAGTACGATCACGGGGAGGTTAAAGGGACAGAGAATGAGATCACGGACAGATTAAAGGGACAGAGATTGAGATCATGGGGAGTTAAAAGGTACAGAGAGTGAGAATACGGGGAGATTTAACGGACAGAGAGTGAGATCACGGGGTGGTTAAAGGGACAGAGAGTGAGATCACGGGGAGGTAAAAGGGACAGAGAGTGAAATCACGGGTAGGTTAAAGGGACGGAGAGTGAGATCACGGGGAGGTTAAAGCGACAGAGATAAATCACGGGGAGGTTAAAGGGACAGATAGTGAGATCACGAGGAGGTTAAAGGAACAGAGTGCGAGATCACGTGGACGTTAAAGGGACAGAGAGTGAGATCACGGGGAGGTTTGAGGGACAGTGAATGAGATCACAGGGAGGTTAAAGGGACAGAGAATGAGATCACGGACACATTAAAGGGACAGAGATTGAGATCACGGGAAGATTAAAGGGACAGAGTGAGATTACGGGGAGGTTAATTGGACATTGAGTACGATCACGGGGAGGTTAAAGGTACAGAGAGAGAGAGCACGGGGAGGTTATAGGGACAGTGAGTGAGATCATGGGGAGGTAAAAGGGACAGAGAGTGAGATCATGGGAAGGTTAAAGGGACAGAGAGTGAGATTACGGGGAGATTAAAGGGACAGAGAGCTAGATCAGGAAGGTTAAAGGGATAGAGAGTGAGATCACGGGGAGGTTAAAGGGACAGAGAGAGTGAGATCACGGGGAGGTTAAAGGGACAGAGAGTGAGAACACGGGAGGTTAAAGGGACAGAGAGCTAGATCAGGTAGGTTAAAGGGACAGAGAGTGAGAACACGGGAGGTTAAAGGGACAGAGAGCTATATCAGGGAGGTTAAAGGGACAGAGAGTGAGAGCACTGGGAAGTTAAAGGGACAGAGATTTAGACCACGGGAAGATTAAATGGACAGAGTGAGATCACTGGAACGTTAAAGGGTCAGAGAGAGAGATCACGTGGAGGTTAAAGGGAAAGAGAGGGCGATCACGAGGAGGTTAAAGGCACCGAGATTGAGAAGAAGGGAAAGTTAAAGGGACAGAGAGTGAGAGTACGGGGAGGTTAAAGGGACAGAGAGTTAGATCTCGGGGAGGTTAAAGGAACAGAGAGTGAGATCATGGGGTGGTTACAGGGACAGAGAGTGAGATCAGGGGAAGTTTAAAGGGCCAGAGAGTGAGATAACGGTGAATTAAAGGGACAGCGAGTGAGACCACGGGGAATTTAAAGGGACAGAGAGTGAGATCACGGGGCGGTTAAAGGGACAGAGAGTAGGATCACGGGGAGTTTAAAGGGAAAGAGAGCTAGATCAGGTAGGTTAAAGGGACAGAGAGTGAGATAACGGGGAGGTTAAAGGGACTGAGAGTAAGATCACGGGGCGGTTAAAGGGACAGATAATGAGATCTCGGGGAGGTTAATGGGACAGAGCATGAGATCACGTGGAGGTTAAAGGGACTGAAAGCTTGATCAGGAAGGTTAAAGGGACAGATAGTGAGATCAGGGAGGTTATAGAGACGGAGAGCGAGATCATGGTGAGGTTAAATTGACAGAGAGTGAGATCACGGGGCGGTTAATGGGACAGAGAGTGAGATCACGGGTAGGTGAAAGGTACAGAGAATGAAATCACGGGCAGGGTAAAGGGACAGAGATTGAGATCACGGGAAGATTAAAGGGACAGCGTCAGATCACTGGACGTTAAAGGGAAGAGAGTGAGATCACGGGGAGGTTAAAGGGACAGAGAGTGAGATCATGGGGAGATTAAAGCGACAGAGAGTGCGATCACGGGGTGATTAAAGGGACAGAGAGTGGGATCATGGGGAGATTAAAGTGACAGAGAGTGCGATCACGGGGTGGTTAAAGGGAAAGTGAGTTAGATGCCGGGGAGGTTAAATGGACAGTGAGTGAGATCACGGGGAGGTTAAGGGATCAGAGATTAAGATCACGGGGTGGTTAAAGGGACAGAGAGTGATTTCACGGGGAGGATAAAGGGACAGTGAGTGAGATCACGGGGAGTTTAACAGGACAGAGAGTGAGATCACGCGGAGTTTAAAGGGACAGAGAGTCATATCACGGGGAAATTAAATTGATAGAGAGTGAGATCACTGGGAGGTTAATGGGACAGAGAGTGAGATCACCTGGAGGTTAAAGGGACAGAGAGTGAGGTCATGGGGAGGTTAAAGTTACAGAGAGTGAGAACACGGGGAGGTTAAAGGGACAGAGAGCTAGATCAGGTAGGTTAAAGGGACAGAGAGTGAGATGACGGGAAGGTTAAATGGACGGACACTGAGATCACGGGTAGGTTAAAGGGACGGAGTGCTAAATCAGATAGGTTAAAGGGACAGAGAGTGAGATCACGGGAAGGTTAAATGGACAGAGTGAGATCACTGGGACGTTAAAGGGTCAGAGAGAGAGATCACGGGGAGGTTAAAGGGACAGAGAGGGCGATCACGGGTAGGTTAAATGGACAGACACTGAGATCACGGGTAGGTTAAAGGGACGGAGTGCTAAATCAGGGAGGTTAAGGGGACAGAGAGTGAGAGCACTGGGAAGTTAAAGGGACAGAGATTTAGATCACGGGGAGGTTAAAGGGAGAGACAATGAGATAACGGGCAGGTTAAATGGACAGAGATTGAGATCACGGGAAGAATAAATGGACAGAGTGAGATCACTGGGACGTTAAAGGGTCAGAGAGAGAGATCACGGGGCGGTTAAAGGGACAGAGAGGGCGATCACGGGGTGGTTACAGGGACAGAGAGTGAGATCAGGGGAAGTTTAAAGGGCCAGAGAGTGAGATTACGGGAAGATTAAAGGGACAGAGAGTGAGATAACAGTGAATTAAAGGGACAGCGAGTGAGACCACGGGGAATTTAAAGGGACAGAGAGTGAGATCACGGGGAGGTTAAAGGGACAGAGAGTAGGATCACGGTGAGTTTAAAGGGAAAGAGAGCTATATCAGGTAGGTTAAAGGGACAGAGAATGAGATAACGGGGAGGTTAAAGGGCCTGAGAGTAAGATCACGGGGAGGTTAAAGGGACAGATAATGAGATCTCGGGGAGGTTAATGGGACAGAGCATGAGATCACGTGGAGGTTAAAGGGACAGAAAGCTTGATCAGGGAGGTTAAAGGGACAGATAGTGAGATTAGGGAGGTTATAGAGACAGAGAGTGAGATCACGGTGAGGTTAAATTGACAGAGAGTGAGATCACGGGGCAGTTAATGGGACAGAGAGTGAGATCACGGGTAGGTGAAAGGTACAGAGAATGAAATCACGGGCAGGTTAAAGGGACAGAGATTGAAATCACGGGAAGATTAAAGGGACAGAGTCAGATCACTGGACGTTAAAGGGAAGAGAGTGAGATCACGGGGAGGTTAAAGGGACAGAGAGTGAGATCATGGGGAGATTAAAGCGACAGAGAGTGCGATCACGGGGTGGTTAAAGGGAAAGTGAGTTAGATGCCGGGGAGGTTAAATGGACAGAGAGTGAGATCACGGGGAGGTTAAGGGAACAGAGATTAAGATCGCGGGGTGGTTAAAGGGACAGAGAGTGATTTCACGGGGAGGATAAAGGGACAGTGAGTGAGATCACGGGGAGTTTAACAGGACAGAGAGTGAGATCACGCGGAGTTTAAAGGGAGAGAGAGTGATATCACGGGGAAATTAAATAGATAGAGAGTGAGATCACTGGGAGGTTAATGGGACAGAGAGTGAGATCACCTGGAGGTTAAAGGGACAGAGAGTGAGGTCACGGGGAGGTTAAAGGTACAGAGAGTGATATCACAAGGAGTTTAAAGGGACAGTGAGTGAGATCACGGGGAGGTTTGAGGGACAGTGAATGAGATCACAGGGAGGTTAAAGGGACAGAGAATGAGATCACGGACAGATTAAAGGGACAGGGATTGAGATCACGGGAAGATTAAAGGGACAGGGTGAGATCACGGGGAGGTTAATTGGACAGAGAGTGAGATCACGGGGAGGTTAAAGGGACATTGAGTACTATCACGGGGAGGTTAAAGGTGCAGAGATTGAGATCACGGGAAGATTAAAGGGACAGATTGAGATCACGGGGAGGTTAATTGGACAGAGAATGAGATTACGGGGAGATTAAAGGGACAGGGAGCTAGATCAGGAAGGTTAAAGGGATAGAGAGTGAGATCACGGGGAGGTTAAAGGGATAGAGAGTGTGATCACGGGGAGTTTAACGGGACAGAGAGTGAGTTCACGCGGAGTTTAAAGGGACAGAGAGTGATATCACAGGGTAATTAAAGGGATAGAGAGTGAGATCACTGGGAGGATAATGGGACAGAGAGTGAGATCACGTGGAGGTTAAAGGGACAGAGAGTGAGATCACGGGGAGGTTAAAGGGACAGTGAGTGATTTCACGGGGAGGTTTAAGGGATAGAAACTGAGATCACGTGAAAGTTAATGGGACAGAGAGTGAGATCACAAGGAGTTTAAAGGGACAGTGAGTGAGATCACGGGGAGGTTTAAGGGATAGAGACTGAGATCACGGGCAGGTTAAAGGGACAGAGAGTAAGATCACGGTGAGATTAAAGTGACACAGAATGAGATCATGGCATGGTTATAGTGACACTGAGTGAGATCACGGGGGGGGTTAAAGGGACAGAGAGTGAGATCACGTGGAGGTTAAAGGTACAGAGAGTGAGATCACGGGGAAGTTAAAGGGACAGAGAGTGAGATCACGGGGAGGTTAAAGGTACAGAGAGTGAGATGATGGGGAGATTAATGGGGCAGAGAATGAGATCACGGGAAGATTAAAGGCACAGAATGAGATCACGGGGATGTTAATGGGATAGAGAGACAGATCACGGGGAGGTTAAAGGCATAGGGAGTGAGATCACGGGGAGTTTAACGGGACAGAGAGTGAGTTCACGAGGAGTTTAAAGGGGCAGAGAGTGATATCACGGGGAAATTAAAGGGATAGAGAGTGAGATCACTGGGAGGATAATGGGACAGAGAGTGAGATCACGTGGAGGTTAAAGGGACAGAGAGTGAGATCACAGGGAGGTTAAAGGGACAGAGAGTGATTTCACGGGGAGGTTTAAGGGATAGAAACTGAGATCACGGGAAAGTTAATGGGACAGAGAGTGAGATGAGAAGGAGTTTAAAGGGACATTGAGTGAGATCACGGGGAGGTTTAAGGGATAGAGACTGAGATCACGGGCAGGTTAAAGGGACAGAGAGTGAGATCACGGTGAGATTAAAGTGACAGAGAATGAGATCATGGCATGGTTATAGTGAAACTGAGAGAGATCACGGGGAGGTTAAAGGGACAGAGAGTGAGATGATGGGGAGATTAATGGGGCAGAGCATGAGATCACGGGAAGATTAAAGGCACAGAATGAGATCACGGGGATGTTAATGGGATAGAGAGACAGATCACGGGGAGGTTAAAGGCATAGGGAGTGAGATCACGGGGAGGTTAAAGGGACAGAGAATGAGATCACGGACAGATTAAAGGGACAGAGATTGAGATCATGGGGAGTTAAAAGGGACAGAGAGTGAGAATACGGGGAGGTTTAAGGGACAGAGAGTGAGATCACGGGGTGGTTAAAGGGACAGAGAGTGAGATCACGGGGTGGTAAAAGGGACAGAGAGTGAAATCACGGGGGAGTTAAAGGGACGGAGAGTGAGATCACGGGGAGGTTAAAGGGACAGAGAGTGCGATCACGGGGAGGTTGAAGGGACGGAGAGTGAGATCACGAGGAGGTTAAAGGAACAGAGTGCGAGATCACGTGGACGTTAAATGGACAGAGAGTGAGATCACGGGGAGCTTTGAGGGACAGTGAATGAGATCACAGGGAGGTTAAAGGGACAGAGAATGAGATCACGGACACATTAAAGGGACAGAGATTGAGATCACGGGAAGATTAAAGGGACAGAGTGAGATCACGGGGAGGTTAATTGGACATTGAGTACGATCACGGGGAGGTTAAAGGTACAGAGAGTGAGAGGACGGGGAGGTTATAGGGACAGTGAGTGAGATCACGGGGAGGTTAAAGGGACAGAGAGTGAGATCATGGGAAGGTTAAAGGGACAGAGAGTGAGATCACGGGTAGGTTAAAGGGACAGAGAGTGAGATCACGGGGAGGTTAAAGGGACAGAGAGTGAGAACACGGGGAGGTTAAAGGGACAGAGAGCTAAATCAGGTAGGTTAAAGGGACAGAGAGTGAGAACACGGGAAGGTTAAATGGACAGACACTGAGATCACGGGTAGGTTAAAGGGACGGAGTGCTAAATCAAGGAGGATAAAGGGACATAGAGTGAGAGCACTGGGAAGTTAAAGGGACAGAGATTTAGATCACGGGGAGGTTAAATGGAGAGAGAATGAGATAACGGGCAGGTTAATTGGACAGAGATTGAGATCACGGGAAGATTTAATGGACAGAGTGAGATCACTGGGACGTTAAAGGGACAGAGAGAGAGATCACGGGGAGGTTAAAGGGACAGAGAGGGAGATCACGGGGAGGTTAAAGGCACAGACATTGAGATCACGGGAAGGTTAATGGGACAGAGAGCGAGATCAGGGGAAGATTAAAGGGACAGAGAGTGAGATCACGGGGAATTTAAAGGGACAGAGAGTGAGATTACGGGGAGGTTAAAGGGACTGAGAGTAAGATCACGGCAAGGTTATAGGGACAGATAATGAGATCTCAGGGAGATTAACGGGACAGAGAATGAGATCACGTGGAGGTTAAAGGGACAGAAAGCTAGATCAGAGAGGTTAAAGGGACAGAGAATGAGATCAGGGAGGTTATAGAGACAGAGAGTGAGATCACGGGGAGTTTAAAGGGACAGAGAGTGAGATCACGGGGAGGTTAATGGGACAGAGAGTGAGATCACGGTTAGGTGAAAGGTACAGAGAATGAAATCACGGGCAGGTTAAAGGGACAGAGATTGAGAATACGGGAAGATTAACGGGACAGAGTGAGATCACTGGGACGTTAAGGGGACAGAGAGTGTGATCACGGGGAGGTTAAAGGGACAGATAGTGAGATCACGGGGAGGTGAATGGGACAGAAAGCTAGATCAGGAAGATTAAAGGGACAGAGAGTGATATCACGTGGAAGTTAAAGGGACAATGAGTGAGCTCACGGGGAGGTTAAAGGGACAGAGAGTGAGATCACGGGGAGGTTAATGGGACAGAGAGTGAGATCAAGGGTAGATGAAAGGGACAGAGAGTGAGATCACGGGGAAGTTAAAGGAACAGAGAGTTAGATCACGGGGTGGTTAAAGGGACCGAGAATGAGATCACGGGGAAATTAATGGGACAGAGAATGAGATCACTGGGAGGTGAAAGCGCCAGTCAATGAGATCACAGGGAGGTTAAAGGGACAGAGAGTGAGATCACAGGCAGGTTAAATGGACAGAGATTGAGATCACGGGAAGATTAAATGGACAGAGTGACATCACTGGGACGTTAAAGGGACAGAGATTGAGATCACGGGGAGGTTACATGGACAGAGAGTGAAATCACGGGGAGGTAAAAGAGACAGAGAGGGATATCACGGAGAGGTTTAAGGGACAGAGAGTGAGATCACTGGGAGGTTAAAGCGACAGTCAATGAGATCACAGGGAGGTTAAAGGGACAGAGAGTGAGATCAAAGGCAGGTTAAATGGACAGAGATTGAGATCACGGGAAGATTAAATGGACAGAGTGAGATCACTGGGACGTTAAAGGGACAGAGAGTGAGATCACGGGGAGGTTAAAGGGACAGAGAGTGAAATCACGGGGAGGTAAAAAAGACAGAGAGGGATATCACGGAGAGGTTTAAGGGATAGAGAGTGAGATCACGGGGAGGTTAAAGGGACAGGCTGAGAGATTACGGGGAGTTTAAATGGACAGAGAGAGTTAACGGGGAGGTGAACGCGACGGAGTGTAATCACGGGGAGGTTAAAGGGACAGATAGTGAGATCACGAGGAGGTTAAAGGGACAGAGAGTGAGATCACGGGGAGGTTTGAGAGACAGTGAATGAGATCACAGGGAGGTTAAAGGGACAGAGAATAAGATCTCGGACAGATTAAAGGGACAGAGATTGAGATCATGGGGAGTTTAAAGGGACAGAGAGTGAGAATACGGGGAGGTTTAAGGGACAGAGAGTGAGATCACGGGGAGGTTAAAGGGACGGAGAGTGAGATCACGGGGAGTTTAAAGGGACAAAGAGTTCGATCACGGGGAGGTTGAAGGGACGGAGAGTGAGATTACTTGGAGGTTAAAGCGACAGAGATAAATCATGGGGAGGTTAAATGGACAGATAGTGAGATCACGAGGAGGTTAAAGGGACAGAGTGCGAGATCACATGGACGTTAAATGGACAGAGAGTGAGATTACGGGGAGGTTAAAGGGTCAGAGAGTGAGATCACGGGGCTATTAAAGGGATGAAGAGTGAGATCACGGGGTGGTTAAAGGGGTAGAGAGTAAGATCACGGGGAGGTTAAAGGGACAGATAGTGAGATCATGGGGAGGTTAAAGGGACAGACAGTGAGAACACGGGGAGGTTAAAGGGACAGAGTGTGGGAACACGGGGAGGTTAAAGGCACAGAGATTGAGATCAAGGGAAGTTTAAAGGGACAGAGAGTGAGATCACGGGGAGTTTAAAGGGACAGAGAGTTAGTTCTCGGGAAGATTAAAGGAACAGTGAGTGAGATCACGCGGTGGTTACAGGGACAGAGAGTGAGATCAGGGGAAGTTTAAAGGGACAGAGAGTGAGATTAAGGGAAGATTAAAGGGACAGAGAGTGAGATAACGGTGAATTAAAGGCACAGCGAGTGAGACCACGGGGAATTTAAAGGGACAGAGATTAGATCACGGGGAGGTTAAAGGGACAGAGAGTAAGATCACGGGGAGTTTAAAGGGAAAGAGAGCTAGATCAGGTAGGTTAAAGGGACAGATAGTGAGATAACGGGGAGGTTAAAGGGACTGAGAGTAAGATCACGGGGAGGTTAAAGGGACAGGTAATGAGATCTCGTGGAGGTTAATGGGACAGAGAATGAGATCACGTGGAGGTTAAAGGGACAGAAAGCTAGATCAGGGAGGTTAAAGGGACAGAGAGTGAGATCCGGGAGATTATAGAGACAGAGAGTGAGATCACGGGGAGGTTAAAGGGACAGAGAGTGAGATCACGGGGCGGTTAATGGGAAAGAGAGTGAGATCACGGGTAGGTGAAAGGTACAGAGAGTGAGATCATGGGGAGATTAAAGGGACAGAGAGAGCTATCACGGGGTGGTTAAAGGGACAGTGAGTTAGATGCCGGGTAGGTTAAATGGACAGAGAGTGAGATCACGGGGAGGTTAAGGGAACAGAGATTGCGATCACGGGGTGGTTAAAGGGACAGAGAGTGATTTCACGGGGAGGTTAAAGGGACAGTGAGTGAGATCACGGGGAGGTTAAAGGGACAGAGAGTGAGTTCACGTGGAGTTTAAAGGGACAGAGAGTGATATCACGGGGATGTGAAAGGGATAGAGAGTGAGATCACTGGGAGGTTAATGGGACAGAGACTGAGATCACGTGGAGGTTAAAGGGACAGAGAGTGAGATCACGGGGAGATTAAAGGGACAGAGAGTGATATCACGGGGAGGTTTAAGGGATAGAGACTGAGATCACGGGAAAGTTAATGGGACAGAGAGTGAGATCACAAGGTGTTTAAAGGGACAGTGAGTGAGATCATGGAGAGGTTTAAGGGATAGAGACATGAGATCACGGGCAGGTTAAGGGGTCATAGAGTGAGATCACGGTGAGATTAAAGTGACAGAGAATGAGATCATGGAGTGGTTATAGTGACACTGAGTGAGATCACGGGGAGGTTAAAGGGACAGAGAGTGAGATCACGTGGAGGTTAAAGGTACAGAGAGTGAGATCACGGGGAAGTTAAAGGGACAGAGAGTGAGATCACGGGGAGGTTAAAGGGACAGAATGAGATCACGCGGATGTTAATGGAATAGAGAGACAGATCACGGGGAGGTTAAAGGCATAGGGAGTGAGATCATGGAGAGGTTAAGGGGCCAGAGAGTGAGAACACGGGGAGTTTAAAGGGAAAGACAGAGATCACGGGGAGGTTAAAGGGACAGAGAGTGAGATCACGGGGTGGTTAAAGAGGAAGTGAGTGAGATTACGGAGAGGTTAAAGCTACAGAGAGAAATCACGGGGAGGTTAAAGGGACAGATAGTGACATCACGAGGAGGTTAAAGGAACAGCGTGCGAGATCACGTGGACGTTAAAGGGACAGAGAGTGAGATTACGGGGAGGTTAAAGGGACAGAGAGTGAGATCACGGGGATATTAAAGGGACGAAGAGTGAGATCACGGGGAGGTTAAAGGGACAGAGAGTGCGATCACGGGGAGGTTGAAGGGACGGAGAGTGAGATCACGGGGAGGTTAAAGGGACAGAGAGTGAGATCACGGGGATTTTAAACGGACAGAAAGGTAGATCTGGAAGATTAAAGAGACAGAGAGTGATATCTCGTGGAAGTTAAAGGGACAAAGAGTGATCTCACGGGGAGGTTAAAGGGACAGAGAGTGAGATTACGGGGAGGTTAATGGGACAGAGAGTGAGATCAAGGGTAGGTGAAAGGGACAGAGAGTGAGATCACGGGGAAGCTAAAGGAACAGAGAGTTAGATCATGGGGAGGTTAAAGGGACCGAGATTGAGATCACGGGAAGATTAAATGGACAGAGTGAGATCACTGGGAAGTTATAGGGAGAGAGATTGAGATCACGGGGAGGTTAAATGGACTGAGTGAGATCACTGGGACGTTAAATGTACAGAGATTGAGATCAGGGGAGGTTAAAGGGACAGAGAGTGAGATCACGGGGTGGTTAAAGGGACAGAGATTGAGATCACGGGGAGGTTAAAGGGACAGAGATTGAGATCACGGGGAGGTTAAAGGGACAGAGAGTGAGATCACGGGGAGGTTAAGGGAACAGAGATTGCGATCACGGGGTGGTTAAAGGGACAGAGAGTGATTTCACGGGGAGGTTAAAGGGACAGTGAGTGAGATCACGGGGAGGTTAAAGGGACAGAGAGTGAGTTCACGTGGAGTTTAAAGGGACAGAGAGTGATATCACGGGGATGTGAAAGGGATAGAGAGTGAGATCACTGGGAGGTTAATGGGACAGAGACTGAGATCACGTGGAGGTTAAAGGGACAGAGAGTGAGATCACGGGGAGATTAAAGGGACAGAGAGTGATATCACGGGGAGGTTTAAGGGATAGAGACTGAGATCACGGGAAAGTTAATGGGACAGAGAGTGAGATCACAAGGTGTTTAAAGGGACAGTGAGTGAGATCATGGAGAGGTTTAAGGGATAGAGACATGAGATCACGGGCAGGTTAAGGGGTCATAGAGTGAGATCACGGTGAGATTAAAGTGACAGAGAATGAGATCATGGAGTGGTTATAGTGACACTGAGTGAGATCACGGGGAGGTTAAAGGGACAGAGAGTGAGATCACGTGGAGGTTAAAGGTACAGAGAGTGAGATCACGGGGAAGTTAAAGGGACAGAGAGTGAGATCACGGGGAGGTTAAAGGGACAGAATGAGATCACGCGGATGTTAATGGAATAGAGAGACAGATCACGGGGAGGTTAAAGGCATAGGGAGTGAGATCATGGAGAGGTTAAGGGGCCAGAGAGTGAGAACACGGGGAGTTTAAAGGGAAAGACAGAGATCACGGGGAGGTTAAAGGGACAGAGAGTGAGATCACGGGGTGGTTAAAGAGGAAGTGAGTGAGATTACGGAGAGGTTAAAGCTACAGAGAGAAATCACGGGGAGGTTAAAGGGACAGATAGTGACATCACGAGGAGGTTAAAGGAACAGCGTGCGAGATCACGTGGACGTTAAAGGGACAGAGAGTGAGATTACGGGGAGGTTAAAGGGACAGAGAGTGAGATCACGGGGATATTAAAGGGACGAAGAGTGAGATCACGGGGAGGTTAAAGGGACAGAGAGTGCGATCACGGGGAGGTTGAAGGGACGGAGAGTGAGATCACGGGGAGGTTAAAGGGACAGAGAGTGAGATCACGGGGATTTTAAACGGACAGAAAGGTAGATCTGGAAGATTAAAGAGACAGAGAGTGATATCTCGTGGAAGTTAAAGGGACAAAGAGTGATCTCACGGGGAGGTTAAAGGGACAGAGAGTGAGATTACGGGGAGGTTAATGGGACAGAGAGTGAGATCAAGGGTAGGTGAAAGGGACAGAGAGTGAGATCACGGGGAAGCTAAAGGAACAGAGAGTTAGATCATGGGGAGGTTAAAGGGACCGAGATTGAGATCACGGGAAGATTAAATGGACAGAGTGAGATCACTGGGAAGTTATAGGGAGAGAGATTGAGATCACGGGGAGGTTAAATGGACTGAGTGAGATCACTGGGACGTTAAATGTACAGAGATTGAGATCAGGGGAGGTTAAAGGGACAGAGAGTGAGATCACGGGGTGGTTAAAGGGACAGAGATTGAGATCACGGGGAGGTTAAAGGGACAGAGATTGAGATCACGGGGAGGTTAAAGGGACAGAGAGTGAGATTACGGGGTGTTTATAGGGACGGGGATGACATCACGGGGAGGTCAATGCGACATAGAGTGATATCACGAGGAGGCTTAAGGGATAGAGAGTGAGATCACGGGAAAGTTAAGAGGACAGAGAGTGAGATAAGGGGGAGGTTAAAGGGACAGAGAGTGAGATCACGGGGAGGTTAAAGGGACAGGCTGAGAGATTACGGGGAGGTTAAATGGACAGAGAGAGTTAACGGGGAGGTGAAAGCGACAGAGTGAGATCACGGGGTCGTTAAAGGGACATATAGTGAGATCATGAGGAGGTTAAAGAGACAAAGAGCGAGATCACGGGGAGGTTTGATTGACAGTGAATGAGATCACAGGGAGGTTAAAGGGACAGAGAATGAGATCACGGACCGATTAAAGGGACAGAGATTGAGATCATGGGGAGTTTAAAGGGACAGAGAGTGAGAATACGGGGAGGTTTAAGGGACAGAGAGTGAGATCACGGGGAGGTAAAAGGGACAGAGAGTTAAATCACGGGGAGGTTAAAGGGACGGAGAGTGAGATCACGGGGAGGTTAAAGGGACAGAGAGTGCGATCACGGGGAGATTAATGGGACAGAGACTGATATCACGGGAAGGTTAAAGGGACAGAGATTGAGATTACGGGGAGGTTAAAGGTACAGAAAGCTAGATCAGGAAGATCAAAGGGACAGAGAGTGAGATCACGGGGAGATTAATGGGACAGACAATGTGAACACAGGGAGGTTAAAGTGACAGAGAGTGAGATCACAGGCAGGTTAAATGGAAAGAGATTGAGATCACGGGAAGATTAAATGGACAGAGTGAGATCACTGGGACGTTAAAGGGACAGAGATTGAGGTCACGGGGAGGTTAAATGGATCGAGTGAGATCACTGGGACGTTAAATGTACAGAGATTGAGATCACTGTGAGGTTAAAGGGACAGAGAGTGAGATCACGGAGTGGTTAAAGGGACAGAGACTGAGATCACGGGGAGGTTAAAGGGGCAGAGAGTGAGATTACGGGGAGGTTATAGGGACAGAGAGTGACATCACGGGGAGGTTAATTGGACATAGGGTGACATCACGAGGAGGCTTAAGGGATAGAGAGTGAGATCACGGGAAAGTAAAGTGGACAGAGATTGAAATCAGGGGGAGGTTAATGGGACAGAGAGTGAGCTCATGGGGAGGTTAAAGGGAGAGAGAGTGAAATCACGGGGAGGTAAAAGAGACAGAGAGTGATATCAGGGGGAGGTTTAAGGGATAGAGAGTGAGATCACGGGGAGGTTAAAGGGACAGTGAGTTAGATGCCGGGGAGGTTAAATGGACAGAGAGAGTTAACGGGGAGGTGAAAACGACAGAGTGAGATCACGTGGATGTTAAAGGGACATATAGTGAGATCACGAGGAGGTTAAAAGGACAGAGAGTGAGATCACGGGGTGGTTAAAGGGACAGAGAGTTAGATGACGGGGAGTTTAAATGAACAGAGAGTGAGATCACGGGGAGGTTAAGGGGACAGAGATTGAGTTCAGGGGGAGCTTAATGGAACAGAGAATTAGATAACGGGTAGGTTAAAGGGACAGAGAATGAGATCACGGGGAGGTTAAAGGGACATAGAGTGATATCACGGGGAGGTTTAAGGGATAGAGACTGAGATCACGGGAAAGTTAATGGGACAGAGAGTGAGATCACAAGGAGTTTAAAGGGACAGAGAATGAGATCGGGGACGTTTAAATTGAAAGAGAGTGAGATAACGGGAAGGTTAACGGGACAGAGAGTGAGATCACGGTGAGATTAAAGTGACAGAGAATGAGATCATGGGGTGGTTATAATGACACTGAGTGAGATCACGGGGAGGTTAAAGGTACAGAGAGTGAGATCACGTGGAGGTTAAAGGTACTGAGAGTGAGATCATGGGGAAGTTAAAGGGACAGAGAGTGAGATCACGGGGAGGTGATAGCGACAGACAATGTGATCACAGGGAGGTTAAAGTGACAGAGAGTGTGATCACAGGCAGGTTAAATGGACAGAGATTGAGATCACGGGAAGATTAAATGGACAGAGTGAGATCACTGGGACGTTAAAGGGACAGAGATTGAGATCATGGGGAGGTTAAATTGACCGAGTGAGATCACTGGGACGTTAAATGTACAGAGATTGAGATCACAGGGAGGTTAAAGGTACAGAGAGTGAGATCACGGGATGGTTAAAGGGACAGAGATTGAGATCACGGGGAGGTTAAAGGGACAGAGAGTGAGATTACGAGGAGGTTATAGGGACAGAGAGTGCCTTCACGGGGAGGTTAATGGGACATAGAGTGATATTACGAGGAGGCTTAAGGGATAGAGAGTAAGATCACGGGAAAGTTAAGTGGACAGAGAGTGAAATCAAGGGGAGGTTAATGGGACAGAAAGTGAAATCACGGGGAGGTAAAAGAGACAGAGAGTGATATCACGGGGAGGTTTAAGGGATAGAGAGTGAGATCACGGGGAGGTTAAAGGGACATAGAGTGATATCACGGGGAGGTTTAAGGGATAGAGACTGAGATCACGGGAAAGTTAATGGGACAGAGAGTGAGATCACAAGGAGTCTAAATGTACAGTGAGTGAGTAAACGGGCAGGTTAAAGGGTCATAGAGTGAGATCAGGGGACGTTTAAATTGAAAGAGAGTGAGATAACGGGAAGGTTAACGGGACAGAGAGTGAGATCACGGTGAGATTAAAGTGACAGAGAATGAGATCATGGGGTGGTTATAGTGACACTGAGTGAGATCACGGGGAGGTTAAAGGGACAGAGAGTGAGATCACGTGGAGGTTAAAGGTACAGAGATTGAGATCACGGGGAGAATAATGGGGCAGAGAATGAGATCACGGGAAGATTAAAGGGACAGAATGAGATCACGGGGATGTTAATGGGATAGAGAGACAGATCACGGGGAGGTTAAAGGCATAGAGAGTGAGATCACGGGGAGGTTAAAGGGACAGAGAGTGAGAACACGGGGAGTTTAAATGGAAAGACAGAGATCACGGGGAGGATTAAGGGACAGAGAGTGAGATCACGAGGTGGTTAAAGGGACAGAGAGAGATTACGGGGAGGTTAAAGCGACAGAGAGAAATCACGGGGAAGTTTCAAGGGACAGAGAGTGAGATCACGAGGAGGTTAAAGGAACAAAGTGCGAGATCACGTGGACGTTAAAGGGACAGAGAGTGAGATTCCGGGGAGGTTAAAGGGACAGAGAGTGAGACATTGGGGAGATTAAAGGGACAGAGAGTGAGATCACGGGGAGGTGAAAGGGACAGAGAGTGAGATCACGGGGTGATTAATGGGACAGAGAGTGAGATCACGGGGAGGTGAAAGCGACAGACAATGTGATCACAGGGAGGTTAAAGTGACAGACAATGTGATCACAGGGAGGTTAAATGGAAAGAGATTGAGATCACGGGAAGATTAAATGGACAGAGTGAGATCACTGGGACGTTAAAGGGACAGAGATTACGATCACGGGGAGGTTAAAGGTACAGAGAGTGAGATCACGGGGTGGTTAAAGGGACAGAGATTGAGATCATGGGGAGGTTAAAGGGTCAGAGAGTGAGATTACGGGGAGGTTATAGGGACAGAGAGTGACATCACGGGGAGGTTAAAGGGACAGAGAGTGAGATCACGGGGAGGTTAAAGGGGCAGAGAATGAGATCACTGGCAGGTTAAAGGGACATAGAGTGATATCACGACGAGGCTTAAGGGATAGAGAGTGAGATCACAGGAAAGTTACGTGGACAGAGAGTGAGATCACGGGGAGGTTAAAGGGACAGAGAGTGAAATCACGGGGAGGTAAAAGAGACAGAGAGTGATATCACGGGGAGGTTAAACGGACAGAGAGAGTGAGATCACGGGGAGTTTATAGGGACAGGCAGAGAGATTACGGGGAGGTTAAATGGACAGAGAGAGTTAACGGGGAGGTGAAAGCGACAGAGTGAGATCACGGGGAGGTTAAAGGGACATATAGTGAGATCACGAGGAGGTTAAAGGGACAGAGAGTGAGAACACGGGGTGCTTAAAGGGACAGAGAGTTAGATGATGGGGAGGTTAAATGGACAGAGAGTGAGATCACGGGGAGGTTAAGGGGACGGAGATTGAGTTCAGGGGTAGGTTAAAGGGACAGAGAGTGAGATCACGGGGAGGTTAAAGGGACATAGAGTGATATCACAGGGAGGTTTAAGGGATAGAGACTGAAATCACGGGAAAGTTAATGGGACAGAGAGTGAGATCACAAGGAGTTTAAAGGGACAGTGAGTGAGATCACGGGCAGGTTAAAGGGAGAGAGAGTGAGATCAGGGGACATTTAAATTGAAAGAGAGTGAGATAACGGGAAGGTTAACAGGAGAGAGAGTGAGATCACGGTGAGATTAAAGTGACAGAGAATGAGATCATGGGGTGGTTATAGTGACACTGAGTGAGATCACGGGGAGGTTAAAGGTACAGAGAGTGAGATCACGTGGAGGTTAAAGGTACAGAGAGTGTGTTCACGCGGAGTTTAAAGGGACAGAGAGTGCTATCACGGGGATGTTAAAGGGATAGAGAGTGAGATCACATGGTGGTTAAAGGGACAGAGATTGAGATCACGGGGAGGTTAAAGGGACAGAGATTGAGATCACGGGGAGGTTAAAGGGACAGAGAGTGAGATTACGGGGTGTTTATAGGGACAGGGATGACATCACGGGGAGGTCAATGCGACATAGAGTGATATCACGAGGAGGCTTAAGGGATAGAGAGTGAGATCACGGCAAAGTTAAGTGGACAGAGAGAGAGATAAGGGGGAGGTTAAAGGGACAGAGAGTGAAATCACGGGGAGGTAAAAGAGACAGAGAGGGATATCACGGGGAGGTTTAAGGGATAGAGAGTGAGATCACGGGGAGGTTAAAGGGACAGGCTGAGAGATTACGGGGAGGTTAAATGGACAGAGAGAGTTAACAGGGTGGTGAAAGCGACAGAGTGAGATCACGGCGTGGTTAAAGGGACATATAGTGAGATCATGAGGAGGTTAAAGTGACAAAGAGCGAGATCACGGGGAGGTTTGATGGACAGCGAATGAGATCACAGGGAGGTTAAAGGGACAGAGAATGAGATCACGGACAGATTAAAGGGACAGAGATTGAGATCATGGGGAGTTTAAAGGGACAGAGAGTGAGAATACGGGGAGGCTTAAGGGACAGAGAGTGAGATCATGGGGAGGTAAAAGGGACAGAGAGTTAAATCACGGGGAGGTTAAAGGGACGGAGAGTGAGATCACGGGGAGGTTAAAGGGACAGAGAGTGTGATCACGGGGAGATTAATGGGACAGAGACTGATATCACGGGAAGGTTAAAGGGACAGAGATTGAGATTACGGGGAGGTTAAAGGTACAGAAAGCTAGATAAGGAAGATTAAAGGGACAGAGAGTGAGATCACTGGCAGGTGAAAGCGACAGACAATGTGAACACAGGGAGGTTAAAGTGACAGAGAGTGAGATCACAGGCAGGTTAAATGGAAAGAGATTGAGATCACGGGAAGATTAAATGGACAGAGAGAGATCACTGGGACGTTAAAGGGACAGAGATTGAGGTCACGGGGAGGTTAAATGGACAGAGAGTGAGATCACGGAGTGGTTAAAGGGACAGAGATTGAGATCACGGGGAGGTTAAAGGGACAGAGAGTGAGATTACGGGGAGGTTATAGGGACAGAGAGTGAGATCACGGGAATGTTAAGTGGACAGAGATTGAGATCAGGGGGAGGTTAATGGGACAGAGAGTGAGCTCACGGGGAGGATAAAGGGAGAGAGAGTGAAATCACGGGGAGGTAAAAGAGACAGAGAGTGATATCAGGGGGAGGTTTAAGGGATAGAGAGTGAGATCACGGGGAGGTTAAAGGGACAGTGAGTTAGATGCCGGGGAGGTTAAATGGACAGAGAGAGTTAACGAGGAGGTGAAAGCGACAGAGTGAGATCACGTGGAGGTTAAAGGGACATATAGTGAGATCACGAGGAGGTTAAAGGGACAGAGAGTGAGATCACGGGGTGGTTAAAGGGACAGAGATTGAGTTCAGGGGGAGCTTAATGGGACAGAGAATTAGATAACGGGTAGGTTAAAGGGACAGAGAGTGAGATCACGGGGAGGTTAAAGGGACATAGAGTGATATCACGGGGAGGTTAAAGGTACAGAGAGTGAGATCACGTGGAGGTTAAAGGTACTGAGAGTGAGATCACGGGGAAGTTAAAGGGACAGAGAGTGAGATCACGGGGAGGTTAAAGGGACAGAGAGTGAGATGATGGGTAGAATAATGGGGCAGCGAATGAGATCACGGGAAGATTAAAGGGACAGAATGAGATCACGGGGATGTTAATGGGATAGAGAGACAGATCACGGGGAGGTTAAAGGCATAGAGAGTGAGATCACGGGGAGGTTAAAGGGACAGAGAGTGAGAACACAGGGAGTTTAAAGGGAAAGACAGAGATCACGGGGAGGATTAAGGGACAAAGAGTGAGATCACGGGGTGGTTAAAGCGACAGAGAGAAATCACGGGGAGGTTAGAGGGACAGATAGTGAGATCACGAGGAGGTAAAAGGAACAGAGTGCGAGATCACGTGGACGTTAAAGGGACAGAGAGTGAGATTACAGGGAGGTTAAAGGGACAAAGAGTGATATCACGTGGAAGTTAAAGGGACAGAGAGTGAGCTCATGGGGAGGTTAAAGGGATAGCGAGTGAGATCACGGGGATGTTAATGGGATAGAGAGACAGATCACGGAGAGGTTAAAGGGACAGAGAGTGAGAACACAGGGAGTTTAAAGAGAAAGACAGAGATCACGGGGAGGATTAAGGGACAGAGAGTGAGATCACGGGGTGGTTAAAGGGACAGAGAGAGATTACGGGGACGTTAAAGCGATAGAGAGATATCACGGGGAGGTTAAAGGGACAGATAGTGAGATCACGAGGAGGTTAAAGGAACAAAGTGCGAGATCACGTGGACGTTAAAGGGACAGAGAGTGAGATTACGGGGAGGTTAAAGGGAGAGAGAGTGAAATCATGGGGATATTAAAGGGACGTAGAGTGAGATCACGGGGAGGTTAAAGGGACAGAGAGTGCGATCACAGGGAGGTTGAAGGGACGGAGAGTGAGATCACGGGGAGGTTAAAGGGACAGAGAGTGAGATCACGGGGAGTTTTAAGGGACAGAGAGTGTGATCATGGGGAGATTAATGGGACATAGACTGATATCACGGGAAGGTTGAAGGGACAGAGAGTGAGATTATGTGGAGGTTAAAGGGACAGAAAGCTAGGTCAGGAAGATTAAAGGGACAGAGAGTGATATCACGTGGAAGTTAAAGGGACAGGGAGTGAGATCACGGGGAGGTTTAAGCGATAGAGAGTGAGATCACGGGGAGGTTAAAGGGACAGGCAGAGAGATTACGGGGAGGTTAAATGGACAGAGAGAGTTAACGGGGAGGTGAAAGCGACAGAGTGAGATCACGGGGAAGTTAAAGGGACAGAGAATGAGATCACGGGTAGATTAATGGGACAGAGAGTGAGATCACTGGGAGGTGAAAGCGACAGACAATGAGATCACAGGGAGGTTAAAGGGACAGAGATTGAGATAACGGGAAGATTAAATGGACAGAGTGAGATCACTGGGATGTTAAAGGGACAGAGAGTGAGATCACAGGCAGGTTAAATGGACAGAGATTGAGATCACGGGAAGATTAAATGGACAGAGTGAGATCACTGGGACATTAAAGGGAATGAGATTGAGATCACGGGGAGGTAAAATGGACCGAGTGAGATCACTGATTGAGGGTGTGCTGCACATTTGGAGTGTCAGTAATTGAGGGTGTGCAGCACTATTGGGGAGTCAGTAATTGAGGGTGTGCTGCACTATTGGAGGGTCAGTAATTGAGTGTGTGCTGCACTATTGGAGGGTCAGTAATTGAGTGTGTGCTGCACTATTGGAGTGTCAGTAATTGAGGGTGTGCTGCACTATTGGAGTGTCAGTAACTGAGAGTGTGCTGCACTATTGGAGTGTCAGTATTTGAGGGTGTGCTGCACTATTGGAGTGTCAGTAATTGAGGGTGTGCTGCACTATTGCGGTGCCAGTAATTGAGTGCTTGCTGCACTATTGGAGGGTCAGTAATTGAGTGTGTGCTGCACTATTGGAGTGTCAGTAATTGAGGGTGTGCTGCACTATTGGAGTGTCAGTAACTGAGAGTGTGCTGCACTATTGGAGTGTCAGTAATTGAGGGTGTGCTGCACTATTGGAGGGTCAGTAATTGAGGGTGTGCTGCACTATTGGAGTGCCAGTAATTGAGCGCTTGCTGCACTATTGGAGGGTCAGTAATTGAGGGTGTGCTGCACTATTGGAGTGTCAGAAATTGGGGGTGTGCTGCACTCATGGTGCGTCTGTAATTGCGGGTGTGATGCACTATTGAGGTGCCTATAATTGAGGGTGTGCTGCACTATTGGAGTGTCAGTAATTGAGTGTGTGCTGCACTATTGAAGGGTCAGTAAATGAGGGGGCGCAACACTATTGGAGGTCAGCATTTGAGAGTGTGCTGCACTTTTGTTTTTCAGTAATTGAGGGTGTGCTGCACTATTAAGGGTCAGTAAGTGATGGTGTGCTGAACAATTGCAGGGTCAGTAATTGAGGGTGTGCTGCAGTATTGTATTGTCAGTATTTGAGGGTGTGCTGCACTATTGGAGTGTCAGTAATTGAGGGTGTGCTGCACAATTGCAGGGTCAGTAATTGAGGTTGTGCTGCAGTATTGTATTGTCAGTATTTGAGGGTGTGCTGCACTATTGGAGGGTCAGTTATTGAGGGTGTGCTGCACTATTGGAGGGTCAGTAATTGAGGGTGAGCTGCCCTATTGGAGGGACAGTAATTGAGGGTGTGCTGCAATATTGCAGGGTCAGTAATAGAAGGTGTGCTGCATTATTGGAGTGTCTGAAATTGAGGGCGTGCTGCACTATTGGAGGGTCAGTAATTGAGGGTGAGCTGCCCTATTGGAGGGACAGTAATTGAGGGTGTGCTGCACTATTGCAGGGTCAGTAATTGAAGGTGTGCCGCACTATTGGAGTGTCTGAAATTGAGGGCGTGCTGCAGTATTGGAGTGTCAGTAATTGAGGGTGTGCTGCACTGTTGGAGTGTCAGTAATTGAGGGTGTGCTGCACTATTGGAGTGTCAATAATTGAGGGTGTGCTGCACTATTGGAGGGTCAGTAATTGAGGGTGTGCTGCACTATTGGACAGTCAGTAATTGAGGGTGTGCTGCACTATTGGAGTGTCAGTAATTGAGGGTGTGCTGCACTATTGGAGTGTCAGTAATTTAAGATGTGCTGCACTATTGGAGTGTCAGTAATTGAGGGTGCGCTGCACTATTGGAGGGTCAGTAATTGAGGGTGTGCTGCACTATTGGAGTGTCAGTAATTGAGGGTGTGCTGCACTATTGGAGTGTCAGTAATTGAGGGTGTGCTGCACTATTGGACAGTCAGTAATTGAGGGTGTGCTGCTCTATTGGAGTGTCAGTAATTGAGGGTGTGCTGCACTATTGGAGTGTCAGTAATTTAAGATGTGCTGCACTATTGGAGTGTCAGTAATTGAGGGTGTGCTGCACTATTGGAGTGTTTGTAATTGAGGGTGTGCTGCACTATTGGAGTGTCAGTAATTGAGGGTGTGCTGCACTATTGGAGTGTCAGTAATTGAGGGTGTGCTGCACTATTGGAGAGTCAGTAATTGAGGGTGTGCTGCACTATTGGAGAGTCAGTTTTTGAGGGTGTGCTGCACTGTTGGAGGGTCAGTAATTGAGGGTGTGCTGCACTATTGGAGTGTCAGTTATTGAGGGTGTGCTGCACTATTGGAGTGTCAGTAATTGAGGGTGTGCTGCACTATTGGAGTGTCAGTATTTGAGGGTGTGCAGCACTATTGGAGAGTCAGTTTTTGAGGGTGTGCTGCACTGTAGGAGGGTCAGTAATTGAGTGTGTGCTGCATTATTGGTGGGTCAGTAATTGAGGGCGTGCTGCACTATTGGAGGGTCAGTTATTGTGGGTGTGCTGCACTATTGGAGGGTCAGTTATTGAGGGTGAGCTGCACTATTGGAGGGTCAGTTATTGAGGGTGTTCTGCACTATTGGAGTGTCAGTAATTGAGGTTGTGCTGCACTTTTGGAGGGTCAGTTATTGAGAGTGTGCTGCACTATTGAAGGGACAGTATTTGAGGGTGTGCTGCTCTATTGGAGTGTCAGTAATTGAGGGTGTGCTGCTCTATTGGACTGTCAGTAATTGAGGTTGTGGTGCACTATTGGAGTCTCAATAATTGTGGGCATGCTGCACAATTGGAGGGTCAGTAATTGAGGGTGTGCTGCACTATTGGAGTGTAAGTAATTGAGGGTGTGCTGCACTATTGGAGTGTAAGTAATTGAGGTTGTGCTGCACTATTGGAGTGTCAGTAATTGAGGGTGTGCTGCACTATTGGAGTGTCAGTAATTGAGGGTGTGCTGCACTACTGGAGTATCAGTAATTGAGGGTTTGCTGCACTTTTGGAGTGTCAGTAATTGAGGGTGTTCTGCACTATTGGATTGTCAGTAATTGAGGGTGTGCTGCACTATTGGAGTGTCAGTAATTGAGGGTGTGCTGCACTACTGGAGTATCAGTAATTGAGGGATTGCTGCACTTTTGGAGTGTCAGTAATTGAGGGTGTTCTGCACTATTGGATTGTCAGTAATTAAGGGTGTGCTGCACTATTGCAGTGTCAGTAATTGAGCATGTGCTGCACTTTTGGAGGGTCATTAGTTGAGGGTGTGCTGCATTATTCGAGTGTCAGTAACTGACGATGTGATGCACTATTGGAGTGTCAGTAATTGAGGGTTTGCAGCACTATTGGATGGTCAGAAAATGAGAGTTTGCTGCACTATAGGATTGTCAGTAATTGAGTGTGTGCTGCACTATTGGAGTGTCAGTAATTGAGGTTGTTCTGCAGTATTGGAGTGTCAGTAATTGAGCGTGTGCTGCACTATTGGAGTGTCAGTAACTGAGGGTGTGCTGCACTATTGAAGGGTCAGTAATTGAGGGTGTGCTGCACTATTGGAGTGTCACTAATTCAGGGTGCGCTGGTCTATTGCAGTGTCAGTATATAAGGGTGTGCTGGTCTATTGCAGTGTCAGTATTTGAGGGTGTGCTGCACTATTGGAGTATCAATAATTGAGGGTGCACTGCACTTTTGGAGTGTCAGTAATTGAGTGTGTGCTGCACCACTGGAGGGTCAGTAATTGAGGGTGTGCTGCAGTATTGTATAGTCAGTTTTTGAGGGGGTGCAGTACTATTAGAGTGTCAGTAATTGAGGGTGTGCTGCACTATTGGAGTGTCATTAATTGAGGGTGTGCTGCACTATTGGAGTGTCATTAATTGAGTGTATGCTGCACTATTGGAGTGTCAGTAATTGAGACTGTATGGCAATATTGGAGTGTCAGAAATTGAGGGTGTGCTGCACTATTGGAGTGTCCATAATTGAGGCTTTGCTGCACTATTGGAGGGTCAGTAATTGAGGTTGTGCTGCACTATTGGGGTGCATTTAATTGAGGGTATGCTGCACTATTGAAGGGTCCCTAATTGAGGGTGTGCTGCATTATTGGAGGGTCAGTAATTGAGGGTGTGCTGCACTATTGGAGTGTCACTAATTCAGGGTGCGCTGGTCTATTGCAGTGTCAGTATTTGAGGGTGTGCTGGTCTATTGCAGTGTCCGTATTTGACGGTGTGCAGGTCTATTGCAGTGTCAGTATTTGAGGGTGTGCTGCACTATTGGAGTGTCAGTAATTGAGTGTGTGCTCCACCATTGGAGGGTCAGTAATTGAGGGTGTGCTGCAGTATTGTATTGTCAGTATTTGAGGGGGTGCAGTACTATTAGAGTGTCAGTAATTGATGGTGTGCTGCACTATTGGAGTGTCAGTAATTGAGGGTGTGCTGCACTATTGGAGTGTCAGTAATTGAGGGGGTGCTGCACTTTTGGAGGGTCATTAATTGAGGTTGTGCTGCATTATTCGAGTGTCAGTAACTGAGGGTGTGCTGCACTATTGGAGTGTCAGTAATTGAGGGTGTGCTGCACTATTGGAGTGTCAGTAATTGAGGGTGTGCTGCACTATTGGAGTGTCAGTAATTGAGGGTGTGCAGCACTATTGGATGGTCAGAAATTGAGAGTTTGCTGCACTATTGGAGTGTCAGTAATTGAGGTTGTTCTGCACTATTGGAGTGTCAGTAATTGAGGGTGTGCTGCACTATTGGAGTGTCAATAATTGAGGGTGTGCTGCACTATTGGAGTGTCAGTAATTGAGGGTGTGCTGCACTATTGGAGTGTCAGTAATTGAGGGTGTGCTGCACTATTGGAGTGTCAGTAATTGAGGGTGTGCTGCACTATTAGAGAGTCAGTAATTGAGGGTGTGCTGCACTATTGGAGTGTCAGTAATTGAGGTTGTGCTGCATTATTGGAGTGTCACTAATTCAGGGTGTGCTGGCCTATTGCAGTGTCAGTATTTGAGGGTGTGCTGGTCTATTGCAGTGTCAATATTTGATGGTGTGCAGGTCTATTGCAGTGTCAGTGGTTGAGGGTGTGCTGCACTATTGGAGACTCAGTAATTGAGGGTGTGCTGCACTATTGGAGTGTCAGTAATTGAGGGTGTGCGGCACTATTGGAGTGTCAGTAATTGAGGGTGGGCTGCACTATTGGAATGTCAGCAATTGAGGGTGTGATGCACTATTGGAGGGTCAGTAAATGAGAGTGTGCTGCACTATTGGAGGGTCAGTTATTGAGGGTGTGCTGCACTATTGGATTGTCAGTATTGAGGTTGTTCTGCACTTTTGCAGAGTCAGTAATTGAGGGTGTGCTGCACTATTGGTGGGTCAGTAATTGAGGGTGTGCTGCATTATTGGAGTGTCAGTAATTGAGGGTGTGCTGCACTATTGGAGAGTCAGTAATTGAGTGTGTGCTGCACTATTGGAGTGTCAGTAATTGAGGGTGTGCTGCACTATTAGAGAGTCAGTAATTGAGGGTGTGCTGCACTATTGGAGTGTCAGTAATTGAGGGTGTGCTGCACTATTGGAGTGTCAGTAATTGAGGGTGTGCTGCACTATTGGAGTGTCAGTAATTGAGGGTGTGCTGCACTATTGGAGTGTCAGGAATTGAGTGTGTGCTGCATTATTGGAGTGTCAGTAATTGAGGGTGTGCTGCACTATTGGAGTGTCAGTAATTGAGGGTGTGCTGCACTATTGGAGGGTCAGTAATTGAGGGTGTTCTGCACTATTGTAGTGTGAGTATTTGGGGGTCTGCTGCACCAATGGATTGTCAGTAATTGAGGGTGTGCTCCACTATTAGTGTGTGAATAATTGAGGATGAGCTGCACTATTGGAGGGTCAGTACTTGAGGGTGTGCTGCACTATTGTAGGTTCACTAATTGAGGGTGCGCTGCACTATTGGAGGGCCAGTAATTGAGGGTGTGCTGCACTATTGGAGTGTCAGAAATTGAGGGTGTGCTGCACTATTGTGGTGTCAGTGATTGAGGGTGTGCTGCACTATTTGAGGGTCAGTAATGGAGGGTGTGCTGCACTATTGGAGGGTCAGTAATTGAGGGTGTGCTGCACTATTGGAGTGTCAGTAATTGAGTGTGTGCTGCACTATTGGAGTGTCAGTAATAGAGGGTGCGTTGCACTAGTTGATTGTCAGTGGTTGAGGGTGTGCTGCATTATTGGAGTGTCAGTAATTGAGGGTGTGCTGCACTATTGGAGTGTCAGGAATTCAGGGTGTGCTGCACTATTGGAGGGTCAGTAATTGAGGGTGTTCTGCACTATTGAAGTGTGAGTATTTGGGCGTCTGCTGCACCAATGGATTGTCAGTAATTGAGGGTGTGCTGAATTTTTGGTGTGTGAGTAATTGAGGATGAGCTGCACTATTGGAGGGTTAGTACTTGAGGGTGTGCTGCACTATTGGAGGTTCAGTAATTGAGGGTGCGCAGCACTATTGGAGGGTCAGTAATTGAGGGTGTGCGGCACTAATGGAGTGTCAGTAATTGAGGCTTTGCTTCACTATTGAAGTGTCAGAAATTGAGGGTGAGCTGCACTTTTGGGGTGTCAGTAATTGAGGGTGTGCTGCACTATTGGAGAGTCATTTATTGAGGTTGTGCTGCCCTACTGGTGTTTCAGAAATTCAGGTTGTGCTGCACTATTTGAGGTTCAGTAATGGAGCGTTTGCTGCACTATTGGAGTGTCAGTAATTGAGGGTGTGCTGCACTATTGGAGGATCAGTAATTGAGGGTGTGCAGCACTATTGGAGTGTCAGTTATTGAGGGTGTACTGCACTATTGGAGGGTCAGTAATTGAGGCTGTGCTGCATTATTTTAGTGTCAGTAATTGTGGGTTTGCTGATTTATTGGAGTGTCAGTAATTGAGGGTGTGCTGCACTACTGGAGTACCGTTAATTGAGGGTATACTGTACTATTGGAGTGTCAGTAATTGAGGTTGTGCTGCACTATTGGAGTGTCAGTAATTGAGGGTGTGCAGCACTTTTGTTGTGTCAGTAATTGAGGATGTGCTGCACAATTGGAGTCTCAGTAATGGAGTGTGTGCCACACTATTGGAGTGTCAGTAATTGAGGGTGTGCTGCACTATTGGAGAGTCAGTAATTGAGGGTGTGCTGCACTATTGGAGTGTCAGTAATTGAGGGTGTGCTGCACTGTTGGAGTGTCAGTAATTGAGGGTGTGCTGCACTATTGGAGTGTCAGTAATTGAGGGTGTGCTGCTCTATTGGAGTGTCAGTAATTGAGGGTGTGCAGCACTATTGGAGTGTCAGTAATTGAGGTTGTGCTGCACTATTGGAGTGTCAGTAATTGAGGGTGTGCTGCACTATTGGGTGTCAGTAATTGAGGGTGTGCTGCGCTATTGGAGTGACAGTAATTGAGGTTGTGCTGCACTATTGGGTGTCAGTAATTGAGGGTGTGCTGCAGTTTTGGAGTGTCAGTAATTGAGGGGGTGCAGTACTCCTGGAGTGTCATTAATTGGGTGTTTCTTGCACTTTTAGAATGTCAGTAATTGAGTGAGTTTTGCACTATTGCAGTATCAGTAATCGAGCGTTTGCTGCACTATTGGAGAGTCAGAAATTGAGGGTGTGCTCCACTATTGGAGGGTCTGTACATGAGGGTGTGCTGCACTATTGGAGTGTCAGTACTTGAGGGTGTGCTGCACCATTGGAGGGTCTGTAATTGAGGATGTGCTGCACTATTGGAGTGTCAGTAATTGAGGGTGTGCTGCACTATTGGAGTGTCAGTAATTGAGGGTGTGCTGCAATATTGGAGTGTCAGTAATTGAGGGTGTGCTGCAGTTTTGGAGTGTCAGTAATTGAGGGGGTGCAGTACTCCTGGAGTGTCATTAATTGGGTGTTTCTTGCACTTTTAGAATGTCAGTAATTGAGTGAGTTTTGCACTATTGCAGTATCAGTAATCGAGCGTTTGCTGCACTATTGGAGAGTCAGAAATTGAGGGTGTGCTCCACTATTGGAGGGTCTGTACATGAGGGTGTGCTGCACTATTGGAGTGTCAGTACTTGAGGGTGTGCTGCACCATTGGAGGGTCTGTAATTGAGGATGTGCTGCACTATTGGAGTGTCAGTAATTGAGGGTGTGCTGCACTATTGGAGTGTCAGTAATTGAGGGTGTGCTGCAATATTGGAGTGTCAGTAATTGAGGGTGTGCTCCACTATTGGAGGGTCTGTACATGAGGCTGTGCTGCACTATTGGAGTGTCAGTACTTGAGGGTGTGCTGCACCATTGGAGGGTCAGTAATTGAGGGTGTGCTGCAGTATTGTATTGTCAGTTTTTGAGGGGGTGCAGTACTATTAGAGTGTCAGTAATTGAGGGTGTGCTGCACTATTGGAGTGTCAGTAATTGAGGGTGTGCTGCACTATTGGAGACTCAGTAATTGAGGGTGTGCTGCACTATTGGAGTGTCAGTAATTGAGGGTGTGCGGCACTATTGGAGTGTCAGTAATTGAGGGTGGGCTGCACTATTGGAATGTCAGCAATTGAGGGTGTGATGCACTATTGGAGGGTCAGTAAATGAGAGTGTGCTGCACTATTGGAGGGTCAGTTATTGAGGGTGTGCTGCACTATTGGATTGTCAGTATTGAGGTTGTTCTGCACTTTTGCAGAGTCAGTAATTGAGGGTGTGCTGCACTATTGGTGGGTCAGTAATTGAGGGTGTGCTGCATTATTGGAGTGTCAGTAATTGAGGGTGTGCTGCACTATTGGAGAGTCAGTAATTGAGTGTGTGCTGCACTATTGGAGTGTCAGTAATTGAGGGTGTGCTGCACTATTAGAGAGTCAGTAATTGAGGGTGTGCTGCACTATTGGAGTGTCAGTAATTGAGGGTGTGCTGCACTATTGGAGTGTCAGTAATTGAGGGTGTGCTGCACTATTGGAGTGTCAGTAATTGAGGGTGTGCTGCACTATTGGAGTGTCAGGAATTGAGTGTGTGCTGCATTATTGGAGTGTCAGTAATTGAGGGTGTGCTGCACTATTGGAGTGTCAGTAATTGAGGGTGTGCTGCACTATTGGAGGGTCAGTAATTGAGGGTGTTCTGCACTATTGTAGTGTGAGTATTTGGGGGTCTGCTGCACCAATGGATTGTCAGTAATTGAGGGTGTGCTCCACTATTAGTGTGTGAATAATTGAGGATGAGCTGCACTATTGGAGGGTCAGTACTTGAGGGTGTGCTGCACTATTGTAGGTTCACTAATTGAGGGTGCGCTGCACTATTGGAGGGCCAGTAATTGAGGGTGTGCTGCACTATTGGAGTGTCAGAAATTGAGGGTGTGCTGCACTATTGTGGTGTCAGTGATTGAGGGTGTGCTGCACTATTTGAGGGTCAGTAATGGAGGGTGTGCTGCACTATTGGAGGGTCAGTAATTGAGGGTGTGCTGCACTATTGGAGTGTCAGTAATTGAGTGTGTGCTGCACTATTGGAGTGTCAGTAATAGAGGGTGCGTTGCACTAGTTGATTGTCAGTGGTTGAGGGTGTGCTGCATTATTGGAGTGTCAGTAATTGAGGGTGTGCTGCACTATTGGAGTGTCAGGAATTCAGGGTGTGCTGCACTATTGGAGGGTCAGTAATTGAGGGTGTTCTGCACTATTGAAGTGTGAGTATTTGGGCGTCTGCTGCACCAATGGATTGTCAGTAATTGAGGGTGTGCTGAATTTTTGGTGTGTGAGTAATTGAGGATGAGCTGCACTATTGGAGGGTTAGTACTTGAGGGTGTGCTGCACTATTGGAGGTTCAGTAATTGAGGGTGCGCAGCACTATTGGAGGGTCAGTAATTGAGGGTGTGCGGCACTAATGGAGTGTCAGTAATTGAGGCTTTGCTTCACTATTGAAGTGTCAGAAATTGAGGGTGAGCTGCACTTTTGGGGTGTCAGTAATTGAGGGTGTGCTGCACTATTGGAGAGTCATTTATTGAGGTTGTGCTGCCCTACTGGTGTTTCAGAAATTCAGGTTGTGCTGCACTATTTGAGGTTCAGTAATGGAGCGTTTGCTGCACTATTGGAGTGTCAGTAATTGAGGGTGTGCTGCACTATTGGAGGATCAGTAATTGAGGGTGTGCAGCACTATTGGAGTGTCAGTTATTGAGGGTGTACTGCACTATTGGAGGGTCAGTAATTGAGGCTGTGCTGCATTATTTTAGTGTCAGTAATTGTGGGTTTGCTGATTTATTGGAGTGTCAGTAATTGAGGGTGTGCTGCACTACTGGAGTACCGTTAATTGAGGGTATACTGTACTATTGGAGTGTCAGTAATTGAGGTTGTGCTGCTCTATTGGAGTGTCAGTAATTGAGGGTGTGCTGCACTATTGGAGTGTCAGTAATTGAGGGTGTGCTGCACTATTGTTGTGTCAGTAATTGAGGATGTGCTGCACAATTGGAGTCTCAGTAATGGAGTGTGTGCCACACTATTGGAGTGTCAGTAATTGAGGGTGTGCTGCACTATTGGAGAGTCAGTAATTGAGGGTGTGCTGCACTATTGGAGTGTCAGTAATTGAGGGTGTGCTGCACTGTTGGAGTGTCAGTAATTGAGGGTGTGCTGCACTATTGGAGTGTCAGTAATTGAGGGTGTGCTGCTCTATTGGAGTGTCAGTAATTGAGGGTGTGCAGCACTATTGGAGTGTCAGTAATTGAGGTTGTGCTGCACTATTGGAGTGTCAGTAATTGAGGGTGTGCTGCACTATTGGGTGTCAGTAATTGAGGGTGTGCTGCGCTATTGGAGTGACAGTAATTGAGGTTGTGCTGCACTATTGGGTGTCAGTAATTGAGGGTGTGCTGCAGTTTTGGAGTGTCAGTAATTGAGGGGGTGCAGTACTCCTGGAGTGTCATTAATTGGGTGTTTCTTGCACTTTTAGAATGTCAGTAATTGAGTGAGTTTTGCACTATTGCAGTATCAGTAATCGAGCGTTTGCTGCACTATTGGAGAGTCAGAAATTGAGGGTGTGCTCCACTATTGGAGGGTCTGTACATGAGGGTGTGCTGCACTATTGGAGTGTCAGTACTTGAGGGTGTGCTGCACCATTGGAGGGTCTGTAATTGAGGATGTGCTGCACTATTGGAGTGTCAGTAATTGAGGGTGTGCTGCACTATTGGAGTGTCAGTAATTGAGGGTGTGCTGCAATATTGGAGTGTCAGTAATTGAGGGTGTGCTCCACTATTGGAGGGTCTGTACATGAGGCTGTGCTGCACTATTGGAGTGTCAGTACTTGAGGGTGTGCTGCACCATTGGAGGGTCAGTAATTGAGGGTGTGCTGCAGTATTGTATTGTCAGTTTTTGAGGGGGTGCAGTACTATTAGAGTGTCAGTAATTGAGGGTGTGCTGCACTATTGGAGTGTCAGTAATTGAGGGTGTGCTGCACTATTGGAGTGTCAGTAATTGAGGGTGTGCTGCACTATTGGAGTGTCAGTAATTGAGTGTGTGCTGCACTAATGGAGTGTCAGTAATTGAGGGTGTGCTGCACTATTGGAATGTCCATAATTGAGGCTTTGCTGCACTATTGGAGGGTCAGTAATTGAGGTTGAGCTGCATTATTGGAGTGTCAGTAATTGAGGGTGTGCTGCACTATTGGAGTGTCAGTAATTGAGTGTGTGCTGCACTATTGGAGTGTCACTAATTCAGGGTGTGCTGGCCTATTGCAGTGTCAGTATTTGAGGGTGTGCTGCACTATTGGACTGTCAGTAATTGAAGGTGTGCTGCAGTATTGTATTGTCAGTATTTCATGGGGTGCAGTACTATTAGAGTGTCAGTAATTGAGGGTGTGCTGCACTATTGGAGTGTCAGTAATTGAGTGTGTGCTGCACTATTGGAGTGTCATTTATTGAGGGTGTGCTGCACTATTGGAGGGTCAGTAATTGAGTGTGTTTTGCACTATTGGAGTGTCAGTAATTGAGGGTGTGCTGCACTATTGAAGGGTCAGGAATTGAGGTTGTACTGCGCTATTGGGGTCCCTTTAATTGAGGGTACGCTGCACTATTGAAGGGTAAGTAATTGAAGGTGTGCTGCACTATTTGAGTGTCAGTAATTGAGGGTGTTCTGCACTATTGGAGTGTCAGTAATTGAGGGTGTGCTGCACTATTGGAGGGTCAGTAATTGAGGGTGTGCTGCACTATTGGAGTGTCAGTAATTGAGGGTGTGCTGCATTATTGGAGTGTCAGTAATTGAGGTTGTGCTGCAATATTGGAGTGTCAGTAATTGAGGGTGTGCTGCACTATTGGAGTGTCAGTAATTGAGGGTGTGCTGCACTATTGGAGTGTCATTAATTGAGGTTGTGCTGCAATGTTGGAGGGTCAGTAATTGAGGGTGTGCTGCACTATTGGAATGTCAGTAATTGAGGGTGTGCTGCACTTTTGGATTATCAGTAATTGAGGCTGTTCTGCACTTTTGCAGAGTCAGTAATTGAGGGTGTGCTGCACTATTGGAGTGTCAGTAATTGAGGGTGTGCTGATTTATTGGAGTGTCAGTAATTGAGGGTGTGCTGCACTATTGGAGTGTCAGTAATCGAGGGTGTGCTGCACTAGTGGATTTTCAGTAATTGAGGGTGTGCTGCACTATTGGAGAGTCAGTAATTGAGGGTGTGCTACACTATTGGAGTGTCAGTAATTGAGGGTGTGCTGCACTATTGGAGAGTCAGTAATTGAGGGTGTGCTACACTATTGGAGTGTCAGTAATTGAGGGTGTGCTGCACTATTGGAGTGTCAGTAATTGAGGGTTTGCTGCACTATTGCAGTGTCAGTATTAGAGGGTGTGTTGCACTAGTGGATTGTCAGTGGTTGAGGGTGTGCTGCACTATTGGAGACTCAGTAATTGAGGGTGTGCTGCACTATTGGAGGGTCAGTAATTCAGGGTGTTCTGCACTATTGTCGTGTCAGTAATTCAGGGTGTGCTGCACTATTGGAGTGTCAGAAATTGAGGGTGTGCTGCACTATTGGGGTGTCAGTGATTGAGGGTGCGCTGCACTATTGGAGGGTAAGTAATTTGAGGGTGTGCTGCACTATTGGAGTGTCAGTAAATGAGGGTGTGCTGCAATATTGGAGAGTCATTTATTGAGGTTGTGCAGCACTACTGGAGTTTCAGTAAATCAGTTTGTGCTGCACTATTTGAGGGTCACTAATGGAGGGTGTGCTGCACTATTGAAGGGTCAGTAATTGAGGGTGTGCTGCACTATTGGAGTATCAGTAATTGAGGGTTTGCTGCACTTTTGGAGTGTCAGTAATTGAGGGTGTTCTGCACTAGTGGATTGTAAGTGGTTGAGGGTGTGCTGCACTATTGGAGAGTCAGTAATTGAGGGTGTGCTGCACTATTGGTTTGTCAGTAATTGAGGATGTGCTGCACTGTTGGAGGGTCAGTAATTGAGGGTGTGCTGCATTATTCGAGTGTCAGTAATTGAGGGTGTGTTGCACCATTGGATGGTCAGAAATTGAGGATGTGCTGCTCTACTGGAGTGTCAGTAATTGAGAGAATGCTGCACTATTGGAGGGTCAGTAATTAAGTGTGAGCTGCACTATTGGAGTGTCAGTAATTGAGGTTGTTCTGCACTGTTGGAGTGTCAGTAATTGAGGCTGTATGGCACTATTGGAGTGTCAGAAATTGAGGGTGTGCTGCACTATTGGAGTGTCCATAATTGAGGCTTTGATGCACTATTGGAGTGTCAGTAATTGAGTCTGTGCTGCACTATTGGAGGGTCAGTAATTGAGGGTGTGCTGCACTATTGGAGTGTCAGTAATTGAGAATGTGCTAAACATTTGGATTGTCAGTAATTGAGGGTGTGCTTCTCTATTGGAGTGTCAGTAATTGAGGGTGTTCTGCTCTATTGCAGTGTCAGTATTTGAGGGTGTGCTGCACTATTGGAGTGTCAGTATTTGAGGGTGTGCTGCACTATTGGAGTGTCAGTAATTGAGGGTGTGTTGCAATATTGGAGTGTCAGTTATTGAGGGTGTGCTGCACCATTGGAGGGTCAGTAATTGAGGGTGTGCTGCAGTATTGTATTGTCAGTATTTGAGGGTGTGCTGCACTATTAGAGTGTCAGAAATTGAGGGTGTGCTGCACTATTGGAGTGTCAGTAATTGAGGGTGTGCTGCACTTTTGGAGTGTCAGTAATTGAGGGTGTGCTGCACTATTGGAGTGTCAGTAATTGAGGGTGTGCTGCACTATTGGAGTGTCAGTAATTGAGGGTGTGCTGCACTATTGGAGTGTCAGTAATTGAGGGTCTGCTGCACTATTGGAGTGTCAGTAATTGAGGGTGTGCTGCACTATTGGAGTGTCAGTAATTGAGGGTGTGCTGCACTATTAGAGTGTCAGTAATTGAGGGTGTGCTGCAGTATTGGATTGTCAGTAATTGAGGGTGTTCTGCTCTATTGGAGTGTCAGTAATTGAGGGTGTGCTGCACTATTGGAGTGTCAGTAATTGAGGGTGTGCTGCACTATTGTAGTATCAGTAATTGAGGGTTTGCCGCACTATTGGAGTGTCATTAATAGAGTGTGTGCTGCACCATTGGAGGGTCAGTAATTGAGGGTGTGCTGCACTATTGCAGTGTCACTATTTGAGGGTGTGCTGCACTATTGGAGTGTCAGTATTTGAGGGTGTGCTGCACTATTGGAGTGTCAGTAATTGAGGGTGTGCTGCACTATTGGAGTGTCGATAATTGAGTGTGTGCTGCACTATTTGAGGGTCAGTAATTGAGGGTGTGCTGCACTATTGATGGGTCAGTAATTGAGGGTGTGCTGCACTATTGGAGTGTCAGTAATTGAGGATGTGCTAAACATTTGGAGTGTCAGTAATTGAGGGTGTGCTGCACTAATGAAGGGTCAGTAATTGAGGGTGTGCTGCACTATTGGAGTGTCAGTAATTGAGGGTGTGCTGCACTATTGGAGTGTCAGTATTTGAGGGTGTGCTGCACTTTTGGAGTGTCAGTATTTGAGGGTGTGCTAGTCTACTGCAGTGTCAGTATTTGAGGGTGTGCTGCACCATTGGAATGTCAGTAATTGAGTGTGTGCTGCACCATTGGAGGGTCAGTAATTGAGGGTGTGCTGCACTATTGGAGTGTCAGTAATTGAGGGTGTGCTGCACTATTAAAGTGTCGGTATTGAGGTGTGCTGCACTATTAGAGTGTCGGTAATTGAGGGTGTGCTGCAATATAAAAGGGTCAGTAATTGATGGTATGCTGCATTATTGGAGGGTCAGTAATTGAGGGTGTGCTGCACTATTGTAGTGTCAGTAATTGAGGGTGTGCTGCACTATAGAGTGTCGGTAATTGAGGGTGTGCTGCACTATTGGATTGTTCAGTAATTGAGGGTGTGCCTGCACTATTGGTGTGTCAGTAATTGAGAGTGTGCTGCATTTATTGGAGTGTCAGTAATTGAGGGTGTGCTGCACCTATTAGAGTGTCTATAATTGAGGGTGTGCTGCACTATTGGAGTGTCAGTAATTGAGGGTGTGCTGCCACTATTAGAGTGTCTATAATTGAGGGTGTGCTGCACTATTGGAATGTCAGCAATTGAGGGTGTGATGCACTTTTGGAGGGTCAGTAAATGAGAGTGTGCTGCAGTATTGGAGGGTCAGTTATTGAGGGTGTGCTGCACTATTGGATTGTCAGTATTGAGGTTGTTCTGCACTTTTGCAGAGTCAGTAATTGAGGGTGTGCCGCACTATTGGTGGGTCAGTAATTGAGGGTGTGCTGCACTATTGGAGTGTCAGTAATTGAGGGTGTGCTGCACTATTGGAGTGTCAGTAATTGAGGGTGTGCTGCACTATTTGGAGTGTCAGTAATTGAGGGTGTGCTGCACTATTGAGAGTCAGTAATTGAGGGTGTGCTGCACTATTGGAGTGTCATTAATTGAGGGTGTTCTGCATTATTGGAGTGTCAGTAATTGAGGGTGTGCTGCACTATTGGAGTGTCAGGAATTGAGTGTGTGCTGCACTATTAGAGTGTCAGTAATTGAGGGTGTGCTGCACTATTGGAGAGTCTGTAATTTGAGTGTGTGCTGCATTATTGGAGTGTCAGTAATTGAGGGTGTGCTGCACTATTGGAGTGTCAGGAATTGAGTGTGTGCTGCACTATTGGAGTGTCATTAATTGAGGGTTGCGCTGCACTATTGGAGGGTCAGTAATTGAGGTTGTGCAGCACTATTGGAGAAGTCAGTAACTGAGGGTGTGCTGCACTATTGGAGTGTCAGTAATTGAGGCTGTGCTGCACTATTGGAGGGTCAGTAATTGAGGTTGTGCAGTACTATTGGAGAGTCAGTAACTGAGGGTGTGCTGCCTATTGGAGGGTCCAGTGGTAGAGGGTGTGCTGCACTATTGGAGTGTCAGTAATTGAGGGTGTGCTGCACTATTGGATTGTCAGTAATTGAGGGTGTGCTGCACTATTGGAAGGGTCAGTAATTGAGGGTGTTCTGCACTATTGTAGTGTGAGTATTTGGGTCTGCTGCACCAATGGATTGTCAGTAATTGAGGGTGTGCTCCACTATTAGTGTGTGAATAATTGAGGATGAGCTGCACTATTGGAGGGTCAGTACTTGAGGGTGTGCTGCACTATTTGTAGGTTCACTAATTGAGGGTGCGCTGCACTATTGGAGGATCAGTAATTGAGGTGTGCTGCACTATTGGAGTGTCAGTAATCGAGGCTTTGCTGCACTATTGGAGTGTCAGAAATTGAGGGTGTGCTGCACTATTTGGTGTCAGTATTGAGGGTGTGCTGCACTATTTGAGGGTCAGTAATGGAGGGTGTGCTGCACTATTGGAGGGTCAGTAATTGAGGGTGTGCTGCACTATTGGAGTGTCAGTAATTGAGTGTGTGCTGCACTATTGGAGTGTCAGTAATTGAGGGTGTGCTGCACTATTGGAGTGTCAGGAATTCAGGGTGTGCTGCACTATTGGAGGGTCAGTAATTGAGGGTGTTCTGCACTATTGAAGTGTGAGTATTTGGGCGTCTGCTGCACCAATGGATTGTCAGTAATTGAGGGTGTGCTGAATTTTTGGTGTGTGAGTAATTGAGGATGAGCTGCACTATTGGAGGGTTAGTACTTGAGGGTGTGCTGCACTATTGGAGGTTCAGTAATTGAGGGTGCGCAGCACTATTGGAGGGTCAGTAATTGAGGGTGTGTGGCACTAATGGAGTGTCAGTAATTGAGGCTTTGCTTCACTATTGGAGTGTCAGAAATTGAGGGTGAGCTGCACTTTTGGGGTGTCAGTAATTGAGGGTTTGCTGCACTATTGGAGAGTCATTTATTGAGGTTGTGCTGCACTATTTGAGGTTCAGTAATGGAGCGTTTGCTGCACTATTGGAGTGTCAGTAATTGAGGGTGTGCTGCACTATTGGAGGATCAGTAATTGAGGGTGTGCAGCACTATTGGAGTGTCAGTTATTGAGGGTGTACTGCACTATTGGAGGGTCAGTAATTGAGGCTGTGCTGCATTATTTTAGTGTCAGTAATTGTGGGTTTGCTGAATTATTGGAGTGTCAGTAATTGAGGGTGTGCTTCACTATTGGAGGGTCAGTAATTGAGGGTGTGCTGCACTACTGGAGTACCGTTAATTGAGGGTATACTGTACTATTGGAGTGTCAGTAATTGAGGTTGTGCTGCTCTATTTGAGTGTCAGTAATTGAGGGTGTGCTGCACTATTGGAGTGACAGTAATTGAGGGTGAGCTGCACTATTGGAGTGTCAGTAAATTGAGGGTGTGCAGCACTTTTGTTGTGTCAGTAATTGAGGATGTGCTGCACAATTGGAGTCTCAGTAATGGAGTGTGTGCCACACTATTGGAGTGTCAGTAATTGAGGGTGTGCTGCACTATTGGAGTGTCAGTACTTGAGGGTGTGCTGCACTATTGGAGGGTCTGTATTTGAGGATGTGCTGCACTATTGGAGTGTCAGTAATTGAGGGTGTGCTGCAATATTGGAGTGTCCAGTAATTGAGGATGTGCTGCACTATTGGAGTGTCAGTAATTGAGGGTGTGCTGCACTATTGGTGTGTCAGTAATTGAGGGTGTGCTGCATTATTGGAGTGTCAGTAATTGAGGTGTGCTGCACTATTGGATTGTCAGTAATTGAGGGTGTGCAGCACTATTGGAGTGTCAGTAATTGAGGGTGTGCTGCACTATTGGAGTGTCAGTAATTGAGGGTGTGCTGCAATATTGGAGTGTCAGTAATTGAGGTGTGCTGCACTATTCGAGTGTCAGTAATTGAGGGTGTGCTGCACTATTGGAGTGTCAGTAATTGAGGGTGTGCTGCACTATTGGAGTGTCAGTAATTGAGGGTGAGCTGCACTATTGGAGGGTCAGTATTGAGGGTGTGCTGCACTATTGGACGGTCAGTAATATATGGTGTTCTG
>NW_027598009.1:0-57255 GCF_964194155.1 Cetorhinus maximus
TTGAAAAAGCGCGGAGAGCGAGGGGAGTTCATTTTAAACAGAACGCGGAGAGCGAGGGGAGTTGATTTGAAAAAGAGCGGGTAGAGCAAGCGGAGTTCATTTTAAAAAGAGCGCGGCGGGTGAGGGGAGTTTATTTGAAAAAGAACGCGGAGAGCGAGGGGAGTTGATTTGAAAAAGAGCGGGGAGAGCAAAGGGAATTCATTTTAAAAAGAACGTGGAGAGCGAGGGGAGTTTATTTGAAATAGAACGCGGAGAGTGAGGGGTTTTTATTTGAAAAAGAGCGCGGAGAGTGAGGGGAGTTCATTACAAAAAGAGCGCGGAGAGCGAGGGGAGTTTATTTTAAAAAGAACGCGGAGTGCGAGGGGAGTTTATTTGAAGGAGAGAGCGGAGATCGAGGGGAGTTCATTTTAAAAAGAGCACCGAGAGCGAGGGTAGTTCATTTTAAAAAGAGCGCGGAGTGCGAGAGGAGTTTATTTGAAAAAGAACACGGTGAGCAAGGGGAGTTCATTTTAAAAAGAGCGCAGAGAGCGTGGGGAGTTTATTATAAAAAGAGTGCGGAGAGCGAGGGGAGTTCATTTTAAAAAGAGCGCGGAGAGCGAGAGGAGTTCATTTGAAAAAGAGAGTGGAGAGCGAGGGGAGTTGATTTGAAAAAGAAAGTGGAGAGCGAGGGGAGTTAATTTTAAAAAGAGCGCGGAGAGCGAGTGGAGTTTAGTTGAAAAAGAGAGTGGAGAGCCAGGGGAATTCATTTTAAAAAGAGCGCGGAGAGCGAGTGGAGTTCATTTGCAAAAGAACGCGGATTGCAAGGGGAGTTTATTTTAAAAAGCGTGCGGAGAGCGAGTGGAGTTCATGTGAAAAGGAGCGGGGAGAGCAAGCGGAGTTCATTTTAAAAAGAGCTTGGCGGGTGAAGGGAGTTTATTTGAAATAGAACGCGGAGAGTGAGGGGAGTTTATTTGAAAAAGAGCGCGGAGAGCGAGTGGAGTTCATTTTAATAAGAGCGCGGAGAGTGAGGGGAGTTCATTTTAAAAATAGCGTGGAGAGCGAGGGGAGTTTAGTTGAAAAAGAGAGTGGAGAGAGAGGGGAATTCATTTTAAAAAGAGTGCGGAGAGCGAGGGGAGTTCATTTTAAAAAGAGCGCGGAGAGCGAGGGAAGTTTATTATTAAAAGAACGCGGAGAGCGATGGGAGTTTATTTGTAAAAGAGCGCGGAGAGTGAGGGGAGTTCATTTCAAAAAGAGTGTGGAGAGCGAGGTGAGTTCATATTAAAAAGATCGCGGAGAGCGAGGGGAGTTCATTTTAAAAAGAGCGCGGAGAGCGAGGGGAGTTCATTTTCAAAAGAGCACAGAGAGTGAGGGGAATTCGTTTTAAAAATAGCGCGGAGAGCGAGGGGAGTTTATTTGAAATAGAACGTGGAGAGTGAGGAGAGCTTATTTGAAAAAGAGCGCGGAGAGCAAGGGGAGTTCATTTTAATAAGAGCGCGGAGAGCGAGTGGAGTTTATTTGAAATAGAACGTGGAGAGTGAGGAAAGTTTATTTGAAAAAGAGCGCGGAGAGCAAGGGGAGATCATTTTAAAAAGAGCGCAGAGAGCGAGTGGAGTTTATTTGAAATAGAACGTGGAGAGTGAGGGGAGTTCATTACAAAAAGAGTGTGGAGAGCGAGGGGAGTTCATATTAAAAAGATCGCGGAGAGCGAGGGGAGTTCATTTTAATAAGAGGGCGGAGAGTGAGGGGAGTTCATTTTCAAAAGAGCGCAGAGAGCGAGGGGAGTTCATTTGAAAAAGAACAGGGAGAGAGAGGGGAGATTATTTGAAAAAGAGCGCGGAGAGTGAGGGGAGTTTATTTTAAAAAGCGCGCGGAGAGCGAGTGGAGTTTATTTGAAAAAGCGCGGAGAGCGAGGGGAGTTCATTTTAAACAGAACGCGGAGAGCGAGGGGAGTTGATTTGAAAAAGAGCGGGTAGAGCAAGCGGAGTTCATTTTAAAAAGAGCGCGGCGGGTGAGGGGAGTTTATTTGAAAAAGAACGCGGAGAGCGAGGGGAGTTGATTTGAAAAAGAGCGGGGAGAGCAAAGGGAATTCATTTTAAAAAGAACGTGGAGAGCGAGGGGAGTTTATTTGAAATAGAACGCGGAGAGTGAGGGGTTTTTATTTGAAAAAGAGCGCGGAGAGTGAGGGGAGTTCATTACAAAAAGAGCGCGGAGAGCGAGGGGAGTTTATTTTAAAAAGAACGCGGAGTGCGAGGGGAGTTTATTTGAAGGAGAGAGAGGAGATCGAGGGGAGTTCATTTTAAAAAGAGCACCGAGAGCGAGGGTAGTTCATTTTAAAAAGAGCGCGGAGTGCGAGAGGAGTTTATTTGAAAAAGAACACGGTGAGCAAGGGGAGTTCATTTTAAAAAGAGCGCAGAGAGCGTGGGGAGTTTATTATAAAAAGAGTGCGGAGAGCGAGGGGAGTTCATTTTAAAAAGAGCGCGGAGAGCGAGAGGAGTTCATTTGAAAAAGAGAGTGGAGAGCGAGGGGAGTTGATTTGAAAAAGAAAGTGGAGAGCGAGGGGAGTTAATTTTAAAAAGAGCGCGGAGAGCGAGTGGAGTTTAGTTGAAAAAGAGAGTGGAGAGCCAGGGGAATTCATTTTAAAAAGAGCGCGGAGAGCGAGTGGAGTTCATTTGCAAAAGAACGCGGATTGCAAGGGGAGTTTATTTTAAAAAGCGTGCGGAGAGCGAGTGGAGTTCATGTGAAAAGGAGCGGGGAGAGCAAGCGGAGTTCATTTTAAAAAGAGCTTGGCGGGTGAAGGGAGTTTATTTGAAATAGAACGCGGAGAGTGAGGGGAGTTTATTTGAAAAAGAGCGCGGAGAGCGAGTGGAGTTCATTTTAATAAGAGCGCGGAGAGTGAGGGGAGTTCATTTTAAAAATAGCGTGGAGTGCGAGGGGAGTTTAGTTGAAAAAGAGAGTGGAGAGAGAGGGGAATTCATTTTAAAAAGAGTGCGGAGAGCGAGGGGAGTTCATTTTAAAAAGAGCGCGGAGAGCGAGGGAAGTTTATTATTAAATGAACGCGGAGAGCGATGGGAGTTTATTTGTAAAAGAGCGCGGAGAGTGAGGGGAGTTCATTTCAAAAAGAGTGTGGAGAGCGAGGTGAGTTCATATTAAAAAGATCGCGGAGAGCGAGGGGAGTTCATTTTAAAAAGAGCGCGGAGAGCGAGGGGAGTTCATTTTCAAAAGAGCACAGAGAGTGAGGGGAATTCGTTTTAAAAATAGCGCGGAGAGCGAGGGGAGTTTATTTGAAATAGAACGTGGAGAGTGAGGAGAGCTTATTTGAAAAAGAGCGCGGAGAGCAAGGGGAGTTCATTTTAATAAGAGCGCGGAGAGCGAGTGGAGTTTATTTGAAATAGAACGTGGAGAGTGAGGAAAGTTTATTTGAAAAAGAGCGCGGAGAGCAAGGGGAGATCATTTTAAAAAGAGCGCAGAGAGCGAGTGGAGTTTATTTGAAATAGAACATGGAGAGTGAGGGGAGTTTATTTTAAAAAGAACGCGGAGTGTGAGGGGAGTTTATTTGAAGGAGAGAGCGGAGATCGAGGGGAGTTCATTTTAAAAAGAGCGCCGAGAGCGAGGGGAGTTTATTTGAAAAAGAACACGGAGAGCGAGGGGTGTTTCTTTGAAAAACAGCGCGGAGAGCCAGGGGAGTTTATTTGAAAAAGAACGCAAAGAGCGAGTGGAGTTTATTTGAAAAAGAGCGTGGAGAGCGAGGGGAGTTTATTCTAAAACGAACGCGGAGAGCGAGGGGAGATCATTTTAAAAAGAGCGCGGAGAGTGAGTGGAGCTTATTTGAAATAGAACGTGGAGAGTGAGGGGAGTTTATTTGAAAAAGAGCGCGGAGAGTGAGGGGAGTTTATTTTAAAAAGCGCGCGGAGAGCGAGTGGAGGTTATTTGAAAAAGCGCGGAGAGCGAGGGGAGTTCATTTTAAACAGAACGCGGTAAGCGAGGGGAGTTGATTTGAAAAAGAGCGGGGAGAGCAAGCGGAGTTCATTTTAAAAAGAGTGCGGCGGGTGAGAGGTGTTTATTTGAAAAAGAACGCGGAGAGCGAGGGGAGTTGATTTGAAAAAGAGCGGGGAGAGCAAAGGGAATTCATTTTAAAAAGAACGCGGAGAGCGAGGGGAGTTTATTTGAAATAGAACGCGGAGAGTGAGGGGTTTTTATTTGAAAAAGAGCACGGAGAGTGAGGGGAGTTCATTACAAAAAGAGCGCGGAGAGCGAGGGGAGTTCATATTAAAAATAGCGCGGAGAGCGAGGGGAGTTCATTTGAAAAAGAGCATGTAGAGAGAGGGGAGTTCATTTTAAAAAGAGCGAGGAGAGCGAGGGAATTTCATTTTAAAAAGAGCGCGGAGAGCGAGGGAGTTTATTTGAAAAAGAACACAGAGAGCGAGGGGAGTATATTTGAAGAAAAGGGCGGAGAGCGAGGGGAGCTTATTATACAAAGAACGCGGAGAGCGAGGGGAGTTCATTTTAAAAAGAGCGCGGGGAGCGAGGGGAGTTTATTTGAAAAAGAACGCGGAGAGCGAGGGGAGTTGATTTGATAAAGAGCACGGAGAGCGAGGGGAGTTTATTTGAAAAAGAACGCGGAGAGCGAGGGGAGATGATTTGAAAAAGGGCGCGGAGGGTGAGGGGAGTTTATTTGAAAAGCACGCGGAGAGCGAGGGTAGTTTATTTGAGAAAGAGCGCGGAGAGTGAGGGGAGTTGATTTTAAAAAGAACGTTGGGAGCGAGGGGAGGTCATTTTAAAAAGAGCGCAGAGAGCGAGGGGAGTTTATTTGAAAAAGAACGCAGAGAGCAAGGGGAGTTTATTTGAAAAAGAGCGCGGAGAGCGAGATAAGTTCATTTTAAAAAGAGCGCGGAAAACGAGGGGAGTTCATTTTAAAAAGAGCGCGGAGAGCGAGGGGAGTTTATTTGAAAAAGAACGTGGAGAGCGAGGGAAGTTTATTTGAAAAAGAGAGTGGAGAGCGAGGGGAGTTTATTTGAAAAACAGCGCGGAGAGCCAGGGGAGTTTATTTGAAAAAGAACGCGGAGAGCGAGTGGAGTTTATTTGAAAAAGAACGCGGAGAGCGAGGGAAGTTGATTTGAAAAAGAGCGTGGAGAGCGAGGGGAGTTTATTTGAAAAAGAACGCGGAGAGCGAGGGGAGTTGATTTGAAAAAGAGCGTGGAGAGCGAGGGGAGTTTATATGAAAAAGAGCGCGGAGAGCGAGGGGAGTTCATTTTAAAAAGAGCACGGAGAGCGAGTGGAGTTTATTATACAAAGAGCGCGGAGAGTGAGGGGAGTATATTTTTAAAAGCGCGGAGAGCGAGGGGAGTTTATTTGAAAAAGAACATTGGGAGCGAGGGGAGTTCATTTTAAAAAGTGTTCGGAGAACGAGGGGAGTTCATTTTATAAAGAGCGTGGAGAGCGAGGGGAGTTCATTTTAAAAAGAGCGCGGAGAGCGACGGGAGTTCATTTTAAAAAGAGCGCGGAGAGCGACGGGAGTTTATTTTAAAAAGAGCACGGAGAGCGAGGGGACTTCATTTTAAAAAGTGCGCGGGGAGTGAGGGGAGTTTATTATACAAAGAGCGCGAAGAGTGAGGGGAGTATATTTTTAATAGGGCGGGGAGCGAGGGGAGTTTATTTGAAAAAGAACGTTGGGAGCGAGGGGAGTTCATTTTAAAAAGAGCGCGGAGAGTGAGGGAAGTTTATTTGAAAAAGAACGCGGAGTGCGAGGGGAGTTTATTTGAAAAAGAGCGCGGAGAGCGAGGGGAGTTCATTTTAAAAAGAGCGCGGAGAGCGAGGGGAGATCATTATAGAAAGAGCCCCGAGATTGAGGGGAGTTTATTTGAAAAAGAACACGGAGAGCGAGGGGAGTTTATTTGAAAAAGAACACGAAGAGCGAGGGGAGTTTATTTGAAAAAGAGAGCGGAGAGCGAGGGGAGTTCATTTTAAAAAGAGCGCGGAGAGCGACGGGAGATCATTATAGAAAGAGCCCCGAGATTGAGGGGAGTTTATTTGAAAAAGAACACGGAGAGCGAGGGGAGTTTATTTGAAAAAGAGAGCGGAGATATCGGGGAGTTTATTTGAAAAAGAGTGCAGAGAGCGAAGGGAGTTTAATTGAAAAAGAGCGGGGAGAGGAAAGGGAGATCATTTTAAAAAGAGCGCGGAGAGTGAGGAGATTTTATTTGAAAAAGAGTGCGGAGAGCAAGGGGAGTTCATTTTAAAAAGAGCGCGGGGAGCGAGGGGAGTTTATTATACAAAGAGCGCGGAGAGTGAGGGGAGTATATTTTTAATAGCGCGGAGAGCGAGGCGAATTTATTTGAAAAAGAACGTTGGGAGTGAGGGGAGCTCATTTTAAAAAGAATGCGGAGAGCAAGGGGAGTTTATTTTATAAAGAGCGCGGAGAGCGAGGGGAGTTCATGTTAAAAAGAACGCGGTTAGCGAGGGGAGTTCATTTTAAAAAGACGCGGAGAGCGATGGGAGTTCATTTTAAAAAGAGCACGGAGAGCGTGGGGAGTTTATTTTTAACAGAGTGCGGAGAGCGAGGGGAGTTCATTTTAAAAAGTGTGCGGAGAGCGAGAGGAGTTCATTTGAAAACGAGAGTGGAGAGCGAGGGGAGTTTATTTGAAAAAGAGAGTGGAGAGCGAGGGGAGTTTATTTGAAAAAGAGCACGGAGAGTGAGGGGAGTTTATTTGAAAAAGAGAGTGGAGAGCGAGGGGAGTTGATTTGAGAAAGAAAGTGGAGAGCGAGGGGAGTTCATTTTAAAAAGATCACGGAGAGCGAGGGGAGTTTAGTTGAAAAAGAGAGTGGAGAGCGAGGGGAGTTTATTTTAAAAAGATCGCGGAGAGCGAGTGGAGTTTAGTTGAAAAAGAGAGTGGAGAGCGAGGGGAATTCATTTTAAATAGAGTGTGGAGCACGAGGGTAGTTTATTTGAGAAAGAGCGCAGAGAGCGAGGGGAGTTCATTTTATAAAGAGCGCGGAGAGCGAGGGGAGTTCATTTTATAAAGAGCACGGAGAGCGAGGGGAGTTCATTTTAAAAAGAGCAAGGAGAGCGACGGGAGTTCATTTTATAAAGAGCGCGGAGAGCGAGGGGAGATCATTATAGAAAGAGCGCCAAAATTGAGGGGAGTTTATTTGAAAAAGAACGCGGAGAGTGAGGGGAGTTTATTTGAAAAAGAACGCGGAGAGTGAGGGGAGTTTATTTGAAAAAGAACGCGGAGAGCAAAGGGGAGTTTATTTTAAAAAGAGCACGGAGAGCGAGGGGACTTTATTTTAAAAAGTGCGCGGGGAGCGAGGGGAGTTTATTATACAAAGAGCGCGGAGAGTGAGGGGAGTATATTTTTAATAGCGCGGAGAGCGAGGGGAGTTTATTTGAAAAAGAACGTTGGGAGCGAGGGGAGTTCATTTTAAAAAGAGCGCGGAGAGTGAGGGAAGTTTATTTGAAAAAGAGCGCGGAGAGTGAGGGGAGTTTATTTTAAAAAAAGCGTGGAGAGCGAGGTGAGATCATTATAGAAAGAGCGCCGAGATTGAGGGGAGTTTATTTGAAAAAGAACGCGGAGAGCGAGGGGAGTTTATTTGAAAAAGAACGCGGAGAGTGAGGGGAGTTTATTTGAAAAAGAGCGCGGAGAGCGAGTGGAGTTTATTTGAAAAAGAACGCGGAGAGCAAGGGGAGTTTATTTTAAAAAGCGTGCGGAGAGCGAGTGGAGTTTATTTGAAAAAGCGCGGAGAGCGAGGGGAGTTAATTTTAAACAGAACGCGGAGAGCGAGGGGAGTTGATTTGAAAAAGAGCGGGGAGAGCAAGCGGAGTTCATTTTAAAAAGAGCGCGGAGAGCGAGGGGAGATCATTTTCAAAATAGCGCAGAGAGCGAGGGGAATTCATTTTAACAATAGCGCGGAGAGCGAGGGGAGTTTAGTTGAAAAAGAGAGTGGCGAGCGAGGGGAATTCATTTTAAAAAGAGCGCGTAGAGCGAGGGGAGTTCATTTTCAAAAGAGCGCAGAGAGCGAGGGGAATTCATTTTAACAATAGCGCGGAGAGCGAGGCGAGTTTAGTTGAAAAAGAGAGTGGAGAGCGAGGGGAATTCATTTTAAAAAGAGCGCGGAGAGCGAGGGAAGTTTATTTTAAAAAGAACGCGGAGCGCGATGGGAGTTTATTTGAAAAAGAGCGCGGAGAGTGAGGGGAGTTCATTTCAAAAAGAGTTTGGAGAGCGAGGGGAGTTCATTTTAAAAAGATCGCGGAGAGCGAGGGGAGTTCATTTTAATAAGAGCGCGGAGAGCGAGGGGAGTTCATTTTCAAAAGAGCGCAGAGAGCGAGGGGAATTCATTTTAAAAATAGCGCGGAGAGCGAGGGGAGTTCATTTGAAAAAGAGCACGAAGAGAGAGGGGAGATTATTTGAAAAAGAGCGCGGAGAGCAAGGGGAGTTCATTTTAAAAAGAGCGCGGAGAGCGAGTGGAGTTTTTTTGAAATAGAACGTGGAGCGTGAGGAGAGTTTATTTGAAAAAGAGTGCGGAGAGCAAGGGGAGTTCATTTTAAAAAGAGCGCGGGGAGCGAGGGGAGTTTATTATACAAAGAGCGCGGAGAGTGAGGGGAATATATTTTTAATAGCGCGGCCTGCGAGGGGAATTTATTTGAAAAAGAACGTTGGGAGTGAGGGGAGTTCATTTTAAAAAGAGCGCGGAGAGTGAGGGAAGTTTATTTGAAAAAGAACGAGGAGAGCGAGGGGAGTTTATTTTATAAAGAGCGCGGAGAGTGAGGGGAGTTCATTTTAAAAAAAGCGCGGAGAGCGAGGGGAGATCATTATAGAAAGAGCGCCGAGATTGAGGGGAGTTTATTTGAAAAAGAACGTGGAGAGCGAGGGGAGTTTATTTGAAAAAGAACGCAGAGAGCGAGGGGAGTTTAATTGAAAAAGAACGTTGAGAGCGAGGGGAGTTTATATGAAAAAGAGCGCGGAGAGCGAGGGGAGTTCATTTTAAAAAGAGCACGGAGAGCGAGTGGAGTTTATTATACAAAGAGCGCGGAGAATGAGGGGAGTATATTTTTAAAAGCGCGGAGAGCGAGGGGAGTTTATTTGAAAAAGAACGTTGGGAGCGAGGGGAGTTCATTTTAAAAAGTGTTCGGAGAACGAGGGGAGTTCATTTTATAAAGAGCGTGGAGAGCGAGGGGAGTTCATTCTAAAAAGAGCGCGGAGAGCGACGGGAGTTCATTTTAAAAAGAGCGCGGAGAGCGACGGGAGTTTATTTTAAAAAGAGCACGGAGAGCGAGGGGACTTCATTTTAAAAAGTGCGCGGGGAGTGAGGGGAGTTTATTATACAAAGAGCGCGAAGAGTGAGGGGAGTATATTTTTAATAGGGCGGGGAGCGAGGGGAGTTTATTTGAAAAAGAACGTTGGGAGCGAGGGGAGTTCATTTTAAAAAGAGCGCGGAGAGTGAGGGAAGTTTATTTGAAAAAGAACGCGGAGTGCGAGGGGAGTTTATTTGAAAAAGAGCGCGGAGAGCGAGGGGAGTTCATTTTAAAAAGAGCGCGGAGAGCGAGGGGAGATCATTATAGAAAGAGCCCCGAGATTGAGGGGAGTTTATTTGAAAAAGAACACGGAGAGCGAGGGGAGTTTATTTGAAAAAGAACACGGAGAGCGAGGGGAGTTTATTTGAAAAAGAGAGCGGCGAGCGAGGGGAGTTCATTTTAAAAAGAGCGCGGAGAGCGACGGGAGATCATTATAGAAAGAGCCCCGAGATTGAGGGGAGTTTATTTGAAAAAGAACACGGAGAGCGAGGGGAGTTTATTTGAAAAAGAGAGCGGCGATATCGGGGAGTTTATTTGAAAAAGAGTGCAGAGAGCGAAGGGAGTTTAATTGAAAAAGAGCGGGGAGAGGAAAGGGAGATCATTTTAAAAAGAGCGCGGAGAGTGAGGAGATTTTATTTGAAAAAGAGTGCGGAGAGCAAGGGGAGTTCATGTTAAAAAGAGCGCGGGGAGCGAGGGGAGTTTATTATACAAAGAGCGCGGAGAGTGAGGGGAGTATATTTTTAATAGCGCGGAGAGCGAGGGGAGTTTATTTGAAAAAGAACGTTGGGAGCGAGGGGAGTTCATTTTAAAAAGAGCGCGGAGAGTGAGGGAAGTTTATTTGAAAAAGAGCGCGGAGAGTGAGGGGAGTTTATTTTAAAAAAAGCGTGGAGAGCGAGGTGAGATCATTATAGAAAGAGCGCCGAGATTGAGGGGAGTTTATTTGAAAAAGAACGCGGAGAGCGAGGGGAGTTTATTTGAAAAAGAACGCGGAGAGTGAGGGGAGTTTATTTGAAAAAGAGCGCGGAGAGCGAGTGGAGTTTATTTGAAAAAGAACGCGGAGAGCAAGGGGAGTTTATTTTAAAAAGCGTGCGGAGAGCGAGTGGAGTTTATTTGAAAAAGCGCGGAGAGCGAGGGGAGTTAATTTTAAACAGAACGCGGAGAGCGAGGGGAGTTGATTTGAAAAAGAGCGGGGAGAGCAAGCGGAGTTCATTTTAAAAAGAGCGCGGAGAGCGAGGGGAGTTCATTTTCAAAATAGCGCAGAGAGCGAGGGGAATTCATTTTAACAATAGCGCGGAGAGCGAGGGGAGTTTAGTTGAAAAAGAGAGTGGCGAGCGAGGGGAATTCATTTTAAAAAGAGCGCGTAGAGCGAGGGGAGTTCATTTTCAAAAGAGCGCAGAGAGCGAGGGGAATTCATTTTAACAATAGCGCGGAGAGCGAGGCGAGTTTAGTTGAAAAAGAGAGTGGAGAGCGAGGGGAATTCATTTTAAAAAGAGCGCGGAGAGCGAGGGAAGTTTATTTTAAAAAGAACGCGGAGCGCGATGGGAGTTTATTTGAAAAAGAGCGCGGAGAGTGAGGGGAGTTCATTTCAAAAAGAGTTTGGAGAGCGAGGGGAGTTCATTTTAAAAAGATCGCGGAGAGCGAGGGGAGTTCATTTTAATAAGAGCGCGGAGAGCGAGGGGAGTTCATTTTCAAAAGAGCGCAGAGAGCGAGGGGAATTCATTTTAAAAATAGCGCGGAGAGCGAGGGGAGTTCATTTGAAAAAGAGCACGAAGAGAGAGGGGAGATTATTTGAAAAAGAGCGCGGAGAGCAAGGGGAGTTCATTTTAAAAAGAGCGCGGAGAGCGAGTGGAGTTTATTTGAAATAGAACGTGGAGCGTGAGGAGAGTTTATTTGAAAAAGAGTGCGGAGAGCAAGGGGAGTTCATTTTAAAAAGAGCGCGGGGAGCGAGGGGAGTTTATTATACAAAGAGCGCGGAGAGTGAGGGGAATATATTTTTAATAGCGCGGCCTGCGAGGGGAATTTATTTGAAAAAGAACGTTGGGAGTGAGGGGAGTTCATTTTAAAAAGAGCGCGGAGAGTGAGGGAAGTTTATTTGAAAAAGAACGAGGAGAGCGAGGGGAGTTTATTTTATAAAGAGCGCGGAGAGTGAGGGGAGTTCATTTTAAAAAAAGCGCGGAGAGCGAGGGGAGATCATTATAGAAAGAGCGCCGAGATTGAGGGGAGTTTATTTGAAAAAGAACGTGGAGAGCGAGGGGAGTTTATTTGAAAAAGAACGCAGAGAGCGAGGGGAGTTTAATTGAAAAAGAACGTGGAGAGCGAGGGGAGTTTATATGAAAAAGAGCGCGGAGAGCGAGGGGAGTTCATTTTAAAAAGAGCACGGAGAGCGAGTGGAGTTTATTATACAAAGAGCGCGGAGAATGAGGGGAGTATATTTTTAAAAGCGCGGAGAGCGAGGGGAGTTTATTTGAAAAAGAACGTTGGGAGCGAGGGGAGTTCAGTTTAAAAAATGTTCGGAGAACGAGGGGAGTTCATATTATAAAGAGCGTGGAGAGCGAGGGGAGTTCATTTTAAAAAGAGCGCGGAGAGCGACGGGAGTTCATTTTAAAAAGAGCGCGGAGAGCGACGGGAGTTTATTTTAAAAAGAGCACGGAGAGCGAGGGGACTTCATTTTAAAAAGTGCGCGGGGAGTGAGGGGAGTTTATTATACAAAGAGCGCGAAGAGTGAGGGGAGTATATTTTTAATAGGGCGGGGAGCGAGGGGAGTTTATTTGAAAAAGAACGTTGGGAGCGAGGGGAGTTCATTTTAAAAAGAGCGCGGAGAGTGAGGGAAGTTTATTTGAAAAAGAACGCGGAGTGCGAGGGGAGTTTATTTGAAAAAGAGCGCGGAGAGCGAGGGGAGTTCATTTTAAAAAGAGCGCGGAGAGCGAGGGGAGATCATTATAGAAAGAGCCCCGAGATTGAGGGGAGTTTATTTGAAAAAGAACACGGAGAGCGAGGGGAGTTTATTTGAAAAAGAGAGCGGCGATATCGGGGAGTTTATTTGAAAAAGAGTGCAGAGAGCGAAGGGAGTTTAATTGAAAAAGAGCGGGGAGAGGAAAGGGAGATCATTTTAAAAAGAGCGCGGAGAGTGAGGAGATTTTATTTGAAAAAGAGCGCGGAGAGCAAGGGGAGTTCATGTTAAAAAGAGCGCGGGGAGCGAGGGGAGTTTATTATACAAAGAGCGCGGAGAGTGAGGGGAGTATATTTTTAATAGCGCGGAGAGCGAGGGGAATTTATTTGAAAAAGAACGTTGGGAGTGAGGGGAGCTCATTTTAAAAAGAATGCGGAGAGCAAGGGGAGTTTATTTTATAAAGAGCGCGGAGAGCGAGGGGAGTTCATGTTAAAAAGAACGCGGTTAGCGAGGGGAGTTCATTTTTAAAAGAGCACGGAGAGCGTGGGGAGTTTATTTTTAACAGAGTGCGGAGAGCGAGGGGAGTTCATTTTAAAAAGAGTGCGGAGAGCGAGAGGAGTTCATTTGAAAACGAGAGTGGAGAGCGAGGGGAGTTTATTTGAAAAAGAGAGTGGAGAGCGAGGGGAGTTTATTTGAAAAAGAGCACGGAGAGTGAGGGGAGTTTATTTGAAAAAGAGAGTGGAGAGCGAGGGGAGTTGATTTGAGAAAGAAAGTGGAGAGCGAGGGGAGTTCATTTTAAAAAGATCACGGAGAGCGAGGGGAGTTTAGTTGAAAAAGAGAGTGGAGAGCGAGGGGAGTTTATTTGAAAAAGAACGCGGAGAGCGAGGGGAGTTGATTTGATAAAGAGCACGGAGAGCGAGGGGAGTTTATTTGAAAAAGAACGCGGAGAGCGAGGGGAGATGATTTGAAAAAGGGCGCGGAGGGTGAGGGGAGTTTATTTGAAAATCACGCGGAGAGCGAGGGTAGTTTATTTGAGAAAGAGCGCGGAGAGTGAGGGGAGTTGATTTTAAAAAGTGCGCGGAGAGCGATGGGAGTTCATTTTAAAAAGAGCGCAGAGAGCGAGGGGAGTTTATTTGAAAAAGAACGCAGAGAGCAAGTGGAGTTTATTTGAAAAAGAGCGCGGAGAGCGAGGGGAGTTTATTTGAAAAAGAACGTTGGGAGCGAGGGGAGGTCATTTTAAAAAGAGCGCAGAGAGCGAGGGGAGTTTATTTGAAAAAGAACGCAGAGAGCAAGGGGAGTTTATTTGAAAAAGAGCGCGGAGAGCGAGATAAGTTCATTTTAAAAAGAGCACGGAGAGCGTGGGGAGTTTATTTTTAACAGAGTGCGGAGAGCGAGGGGAGTTCATTTTAAAAAGAGTGCGGAGAGCGAGAGGAGTTCATTTGAAAACGAGAGTGGAGAGCGAGGGGAGTTTATTTGAAAAAGAGAGTGGAGAGCGAGGGGAGTTTATTTGAAAAAGAGCACGGAGAGTGAGGGGAGTTTATTTGAAAAAGAGAGTGGAGAGCGAGGGGAGTTGATTTGAGAAAGAAAGTGGAGAGCGAGGGGAGTTCATTTTAAAAAGATCACGGAGAGCGAGGGGAGTTTAGTTGAAAAAGAGAGTGGAGAGCGAGGGGAGTTTATTTGAAAAAGAACGCGGAGAGCGAGGGGAGTTGATTTGATAAAGAGCACGGAGAGCGAGGGGAGTTTATTTGAAAAAGAACGCGGAGAGCGAGGGGAGATGATTTGAAAAAGGGCGCGGAGGGTGAGGGGAGTTTATTTGAAAAGCACGCGGAGAGCGAGGGTAGTTTATTTGAGAAAGAGCGCGGAGAGTGAGGGGAGTTGATTTTAAAAAGTGCGCGGAGAGCGATGGGAGTTCATTTTAAAAAGAGCGCAGAGAGCGAGGGGAGTTTATTTGAAAAAGAACGCAGAGAGCAAGGGGAGTTTATTTGAAAAAGAGCGCGGAGAGCGAGGGGAGTTTATTTGAAAAAGAACGTTGGGAGCGAGGGGAGGTCATTTTAAAAAGAGCGCAGAGAGCGAGGGGAGTTTATTTGAAAAAGAACGCAGAGAGCAAGGGGAGTTTATTTGAAAAAGAGCGCGGAGAGCGAGATAAGTTCATTTTAAAAAGAGCACGGAGAGCGTGGGGAGTTTATTTTTAACAGAGTGCGGAGAGCGAGGGGAGTTCATTTTAAAAAGAGTGCGGAGAGCGAGAGGAGTTCATTTGAAAACGAGAGTGGAGAGCGAGGGGAGTTTATTTGAAAAAGAGAGTGGAGAGCGAGGGGAGTTTATTTGAAAAAGAGCACGGAGAGTGAGGGGAGTTTATTTGAAAAAGAGAGTGGAGAGCGAGGGGAGTTGATTTGAGAAAGAAAGTGGAGAGCCAGGGGAGTTCATTTTAAAAAGATCACGGAGAGCGAGGGGAGTTTAGTTGAAAAAGAGAGTGGAGAGCGAGGGGAGTTTATTTGAAAAAGAACGCGGAGAGCGAGGGGAGTTGATTTGATAAAGAGCACGGAGAGCGAGGGGAGTTTATTTGAAATAGAACGCGGAGAGCGAGGGGAGATGATTTGAAAAAGGGCGCGGAGGGTGAGGGGAGTTTATTTGAAAAGCACGCGGAGAGCGAGGGTAGTTTATTTGAGAAAGAGCGCGGAGAGTGAGGGGAGTTGATTTTAAAAAGTGCGCGGAGAGCGATGGGAGTTCATTTTAAAAAGAGCGCAGAGAGCGAGGGGAGTTTATTTGAAAAAGAACGCAGAGAGCAAGGGGAGTTTATTTGAAAAAGAGCGCTGAGAGCGAGGGGAGTTTATTTGAAAAAGAACGTTGGGAGCGAGGGGAGGTCATTTTAAAAAGAGCGCAGAGAGCGAGGGGAGTTTATTTGAAAAAGAACGCAGAGAGCAAGGGGAGTTTATTTGAAAAAGAGCGCGGAGAGCGAGATAAGTTCATTTTAAAAGAGCGCGGAAAACGAGGGGAGTTCATTTTAAAAAGAGCGCGGAGAGCGAGGGGAGTTTATTTGAAAAACAGCGCGGAGAGCCAGGGGAGTTTATTTGAAAAAAAGCGTGGAGAGCGAGGTGAGATCATTATAGAAAGAGCGCCGAGATTGAGGGGAGTTTATTTGAAAAAGAACGCGGAGAGCGAGGGGAGTTTATTTGAAAAAGAACGCGGAGAGTGAGGGGAGTTTATTTGAAAAAGAGCGCGGAGAGCGAGTGGAGTTTATTTGAAAAAGAACGCGGAGAGCAAGGGGAGTTTATTTTAAAAAGCGTGCGGAGAGCGAGTGGAGTTTATTTGAAAAAGCGCGGAGAGCGAGGGGAGTTAATTTTAAACAGAACGCGGAGAGCGAGGGGAGTTGATTTGAAAAAGAGCGGGGAGAGCAAGCGGAGTTCATTTTAAAAAGAGCGCGGAGAGCGAGGGGAGTTCATTTTCAAAATAGCGCAGAGAGCGAGGGGAATTCATTTTAACAATAGCGCGGAGAGCGAGGGGAGTTTAGTTGAAAAAGAGAGTGGCGAGCGAGGGGAATTCATTTTAAAAAGAGCGCGTAGAGCGAGGGGAGTTCATTTTCAAAAGAGCGCAGAGAGCGAGGGGAATTCATTTTAACAATAGCGCGGAGAGCGAGGCGAGTTTAGTTGAAAAAGAGAGTGGAGAGCGAGGGGAATTCATTTTAAAAAGAGCGCGGAGAGCGAGGGAAGTTTATTTTAAAAAGAACGCGGAGCGCGATGGGAGTTTATTTGAAAAAGAGCGCGGAGAGTGAGGGGAGTTCATTTCAAAAAGAGTTTGGAGAGCGAGGGGAGTTCATTTTAAAAAGATCGCGGAGAGCGAGGGGAGTTCATTTTAATAAGAGCGCGGAGAGCGAGGGGAGTTCATTTTCAAAAGAGCGCAGAGAGCGAGGGGAATTCATTTTAAAAATAGCGCGGAGAGCGAGGGGAGTTCATTTGAAAAAGAGCACGAAGAGAGAGGGGAGATTATTTGAAAAAGAGCGCGGAGAGCAAGGGGAGTTCATTTTAAAAAGAGCGCGGAGAGCGAGTGGAGTTTATTTGAAATAGAACGTGGAGCGTGAGGAGAGTTTATTTGAAAAAGAGTGCGGAGAGCAAGGGGAGTTCATTTTAAAAAGAGCGCGGGGAGCGAGGGGAGTTTATTATACAAAGAGCGCGGAGAGTGAGGGGAATATATTTTTAATAGCGCGGCCTGCGAGGGGAATTTATTTGAAAAAGAACGTTGGGAGTGAGGGGAGTTCATTTTAAAAAGAGCGCGGAGAGTGAGGGAAGTTTATTTGAAAAAGAACGAGGAGAGCGAGGGGAGTTTATTTTATAAAGAGCGCGGAGAGTGAGGGGAGTTCATTTTAAAAAAAGCGCGGAGAGCGAGGGGAGATCATTATAGAAAGAGCGCCGAGATTGAGGGGAGTTTATTTGAAAAAGAACGTGGAGAGCGAGGGGAGTTTATTTGAAAAAGAACGCAGAGAGCGAGGGGAGTTTAATTGAAAAAGAACGTGGAGAGCGAGGGGAGTTTATATGAAAAAGAGCGCGGAGAGCGAGGGGAGTTCATTTTAAAAAGAGCACGGAGAGCGAGTGGAGTTTATTATACAAAGAGCGCGGAGAATGAGGGGAGTATATTTTTAAAAGCGCGGAGAGCGAGGGGAGTTTATTTGAAAAAGAACGTTGGGAGCGAGGGGAGTTCAGTTTAAAAAATGTTCGGAGAACGAGGGGAGTTCATATTATAAAGAGCGTGGAGAGCGAGGGGAGTTCATTTTAAAAAGAGCGCGGAGAGCGACGGGAGTTCATTTTAAAAAGAGCGCGGAGAGCGACGGGAGTTTATTTTAAAAAGAGCACGGAGAGCGAGGGGACTTCATTTTAAAAAGTGCGCGGGGAGTGAGGGGAGTTTATTATACAAAGAGCGCGAAGAGTGAGGGGAGTATATTTTTAATAGGGCGGGGAGCGAGGGGAGTTTATTTGAAAAAGAACGTTGGGAGCGAGGGGAGTTCATTTTAAAAAGAGCGCGGAGAGTGAGGGAAGTTTATTTGAAAAAGAACGCGGAGTGCGAGGGGAGTTTATTTGAAAAAGAGCGCGGAGAGCGAGGGGAGTTCATTTTAAAAAGAGCGCGGAGAGCGAGGGGAGATCATTATAGAAAGAGCCCCGAGATTGAGGGGAGTTTATTTGAAAAAGAACACGGAGAGCGAGGGGAGTTTATTTGAAAAAGAGAGCGGCGATATCGGGGAGTTTATTTGAAAAAGAGTGCAGAGAGCGAAGGGAGTTTAATTGAAAAAGAGCGGGGAGAGGAAAGGGAGATCATTTTAAAAAGAGCGCGGAGAGTGAGGAGATTTTATTTGAAAAAGAGCGCGGAGAGCAAGGGGAGTTCATGTTAAAAAGAGCGCGGGGAGCGAGGGGAGTTTATTATACAAAGAGCGCGGAGAGTGAGGGGAGTATATTTTTAATAGCGCGGAGAGCGAGGGGAATTTATTTGAAAAAGAACGTTGGGAGTGAGGGGAGCTCATTTTAAAAAGAATGCGGAGAGCAAGGGGAGTTTATTTTATAAAGAGCGCGGAGAGCGAGGGGAGTTCATGTTAAAAAGAACGCGGTTAGCGAGGGGAGTTCATTTTTAAAAGAGCACGGAGAGCGTGGGGAGTTTATTTTTAACAGAGTGCGGAGAGCGAGGGGAGTTCATTTTAAAAAGAGTGCGGAGAGCGAGAGGAGTTCATTTGAAAACGAGAGTGGAGAGCGAGGGGAGTTTATTTGAAAAAGAGAGTGGAGAGCGAGGGGAGTTTATTTGAAAAAGAGCACGGAGAGTGAGGGGAGTTTATTTGAAAAAGAGAGTGGAGAGCGAGGGGAGTTGATTTGAGAAAGAAAGTGGAGAGCCAGGGGAGTTCATTTTAAAAAGATCACGGAGAGCGAGGGGAGTTTAGTTGAAAAAGAGAGTGGAGAGCGAGGGGAGTTTATTTGAAAAAGAACGCGGAGAGCGAGGGGAGTTGATTTGATAAAGAGCACGGAGAGCGAGGGGAGTTTATTTGAAAAAGAACGCGGAGAGCGAGGGGAGATGATTTGAAAAAGGGCGCGGAGGGTGAGGGGAGTTTATTTGAAAATCACGCGGAGAGCGAGGGTAGTTTATTTGAGAAAGAGCGCGGAGAGTGAGGGGAGTTGATTTTAAAAAGTGCGCGGAGAGCGATGGGAGTTCATTTTAAAAAGAGCGCAGAGAGCGAGGGGAGTTTATTTGAAAAAGAACGCAGAGAGCAAGTGGAGTTTATTTGAAAAAGAGCGCGGAGAGCGAGGGGAGTTTATTTGAAAAAGAACGTTGGGAGCGAGGGGAGGTCATTTTAAAAAGAGCGCAGAGAGCGAGGGGAGTTTATTTGAAAAAGAACGCAGAGAGCAAGGGGAGTTTATTTGAAAAAGAGCGCGGAGAGCGAGATAAGTTCATTTTAAAAAGAGCACGGAGAGCGTGGGGAGTTTATTTTTAACAGAGTGCGGAGAGCGAGGGGAGTTCATTTTAAAAAGAGTGCGGAGAGCGAGAGGAGTTCATTTGAAAACGAGAGTGGAGAGCGAGGGGAGTTTATTTGAAAAAGAGAGTGGAGAGCGAGGGGAGTTTATTTGAAAAAGAGCACGGAGAGTGAGGGGAGTTTATTTGAAAAAGAGAGTGGAGAGCGAGGGGAGTTGATTTGAGAAAGAAAGTGGAGAGCGAGGGGAGTTCATTTTAAAAAGATCACGGAGAGCGAGGGGAGTTTAGTTGAAAAAGAGAGTGGAGAGCGAGGGGAGTTTATTTGAAAAAGAACGCGGAGAGCGAGGGGAGTTGATTTGATAAAGAGCACGGAGAGCGAGGGGAGTTTATTTGAAAAAGAACGCGGAGAGCGAGGGGAGATGATTTGAAAAAGGGCGCGGAGGGTGAGGGGAGTTTATTTGAAAAGCACGCGGAGAGCGAGGGTAGTTTATTTGAGAAAGAGCGCGGAGAGTGAGGGGAGTTGATTTTAAAAAGTGCGCGGAGAGCGATGGGAGTTCATTTTAAAAAGAGCGCAGAGAGCGAGGGGAGTTTATTTGAAAAAGAACGCAGAGAGCAAGGGGAGTTTATTTGAAAAAGAGCGCGGAGAGCGAGGGGAGTTTATTTGAAAAAGAACGTTGGGAGCGAGGGGAGGTCATTTTAAAAAGAGCGCAGAGAGCGAGGGGAGTTTATTTGAAAAAGAACGCAGAGAGCAAGGGGAGTTTATTTGAAAAAGAGCGCGGAGAGCGAGATAAGTTCATTTTAAAAAGAGCACGGAGAGCGTGGGGAGTTTATTTTTAACAGAGTGCGGAGAGCGAGGGGAGTTCATTTTAAAAAGAGTGCGGAGAGCGAGAGGAGTTCATTTGAAAACGAGAGTGGAGAGCGAGGGGAGTTTATTTGAAAAAGAGAGTGGAGAGCGAGGGGAGTTTATTTGAAAAAGAGCACGGAGAGTGAGGGGAGTTTATTTGAAAAAGAGAGTGGAGAGCGAGGGGAGTTGATTTGAGAAAGAAAGTGGAGAGCCAGGGGAGTTCATTTTAAAAAGATCACGGAGAGCGAGGGGAGTTTAGTTGAAAAAGAGAGTGGAGAGCGAGGGGAGTTTATTTGAAAAAGAACGCGGAGAGCGAGGGGAGTTGATTTGATAAAGAGCACGGAGAGCGAGGGGAGTTTATTTGAAATAGAACGCGGAGAGCGAGGGGAGATGATTTGAAAAAGGGCGCGGAGGGTGAGGGGAGTTTATTTGAAAAGCACGCGGAGAGCGAGGGTAGTTTATTTGAGAAAGAGCGCGGAGAGTGAGGGGAGTTGATTTTAAAAAGTGCGCGGAGAGCGATGGGAGTTCATTTTAAAAAGAGCGCAGAGAGCGAGGGGAGTTTATTTGAAAAAGAACGCAGAGAGCAAGGGGAGTTTATTTGAAAAAGAGCGCTGAGAGCGAGGGGAGTTTATTTGAAAAAGAACGTTGGGAGCGAGGGGAGGTCATTTTAAAAAGAGCGCAGAGAGCGAGGGGAGTTTATTTGAAAAAGAACGCAGAGAGCAAGGGGAGTTTATTTGAAAAAGAGCGCGGAGAGCGAGATAAGTTCATTTTAAAAGAGCGCGGAAAACGAGGGGAGTTCATTTTAAAAAGAGCGCGGAGAGCGAGGGGAGTTTATTTGAAAAACAGCGCGGAGAGCCAGGGGAGTTTATTTGAAAAAGAACGCGGAGAGCGAGTGGAGTTTATTTGAAAAAGAACGCGGAGAGCGAGGGAAGTTGATTTGAAAAAGAGCGTGGAGAGCGAGGGGAGTTTATTTGAAAAAGAACGCGGAGAGCGAGGGGAGTTGATTTGAAAAAGAGCGTGGAGAGCGAGGGGAGTTTATATGAAAAAGAGCGCGGAGAGCGAGGGGAGTTCATTTTAAAAAGAGCACGGAGAGCGAGTGGAGTTTATTATACAAAGAGCGCGGAGAGTGAGGGGAGTATATTTTTAAAAGCGCGGAGAGCGAGGGGAGTTTATTTGAAAAAGAACGTTGGGAGCGAGGGGAGTTCATTTTAAAAAGTGTTCGGAGAATGAGGGGAGTTCATTTTATAAAGAGCGTGGAGAGCGAGGGGAGTTCATTTTAAAAAGAGCGCGGAGAGCGACGGGAGTTCATTTTAAAAAGAGATCGGAGAGCGACGGGAGTTTATTTTAAAAAGAGCACGGAGAGCGAGGGGACTTCATTTTAAAAAGTGCGCGGGGAGTGAGGGGAGTTTATTATACAAAGAGCACGAACAGTGAGGGGAGTATATTTTTAATAGGGCGGGGAGCGAGGGGAGTTTATTTGAAAAAGAACGTTGGGAGCGAGGGGAGTTCATTTTAAAAAGAGCGCGGAGAGTGAGGGAAGTTTATTTGAAAAAGAACGCGGAGTGCGAGGGGAGTTTATTTGAAAAAGAGCGCGGAGAGTGAGGGGAGTTCATTTTAAAAAGAGCGCGGAGAGCGAGGGGAGATCATTATAGAAAGAGCCCCAAGATTGAGGGGAGTTTATTTGAAAAAGAACACGGAGAGCGAGGGGAGTTTATTTGAAAAAGAACACGGAGAGCGAGGGGAGTTTATTTGAAAAAGAGAGCGGAGAGCGAGGGGAGTTCATTTTAAAAAGAGCGCGGAGAGCGACGGGAGATCATTATAGAAAGAGCCCCGAGATTGAGGGGAGTTTATTTGAAAAAGAACACGGAGAGCGAGGGGAGTTTATTTGAAAAAGAGAGCGGAGATATCGGGGAGTTTATTTGAAAAAGAGTGCAGAGAGCGAAGGGAGTTTAATTGAAAAAGAGCGGGGAGAGGAAAGGGAGATCATTTTAAAAAGAGCGCGGAGAGTGAGGAGATTTTATTTGAAAAAGAGTGCGGAGAGCAAGGGGAGTTCATTTTAAAAAGAGCGCGGGGAGCGAGGGGAGTTTATTATACAAAGAGCGCGGAGAGTGAGGGGAGTATATTTTTAATAGCGCGGAGAGCGAGGGGAATTTATTTGAAAAAGAACGTTGGGAGTGAGGGGAGCTCATTTTAAAAAGAATGCGGAGAGCAAGGGGAGTTTATTTTATAAAGAGCGCGGAGAGCGAGGGGAGTTCATGTTAAAAAGAACGCGGTTAGCGAGGGGAGTTCATTTTAAAATGAGCAAGGAGAGCGACGGGAGTTCATTTTATAAAGAGCGCGGAGAGCGAGGGGAGATCATTATAGAAAGAGCGCCAAAATTGAGGGGAGTTTATTTGAAAAAGAACGCGGAGAGTGAGGGGAGTTTATTTGAAAAAGAACGCGGAGAGTGAGGGGAGTTTATTTGAAAAAGAACGCGGAGAGCAAAGGGGAGTTTATTTTAAAAAGAGCACGGAGAGCGAGGGGACTTTATTTTAAAAAGTGCGCGGGGAGCGAGGGGAGTTTATTATACAAAGAGCGCGGAGAGTGAGGGGAGTATATTTTTAATAGCGCGGAGAGCGAGGGGAGTTTATTTGAAAAAGAACGTTGGGAGCGAGGGGAGTTCATTTTAAAAAGAGCGCGGAGAGTGAGGGAAGTTTATTTGAAAAAGAGCGCGGAGAGTGAGGGGAGTTCATTTTAAAAAGAGCGCGGAGAGCGAGGGGAGTTCATTTTAAAAAAAGCGTGGAGAGCGAGGTGAGATCATTATAGAAAGAGCGCCGAGATTGAGGGGAGTTTATTTGAAAAAGAACGCGGAGAGCGAGGGGAGTTTATTTGAAAAGGAACGCGGAGAGTTAGGGGAGTTTATTTGAAAAAGAGCGCGGAGAGCGAGTGGAGTTTATTTGAAAAAGAACGCGGAGAGCAAGGGGAGTTTATTTTAAAAAGCGTGCGGAGAGCGAGTGGAGTTTATTTGAAAAAGCGCGGAGAGCGAGGGGAGTTAATTTTAAACAGAACGCGGAGAGCGAGGGGAGTTGATTTGAAAAAGAGCGGGGAGAGCAAGCGGAGTTCATTTTAAAAAGAGCGCGGAGAGCGAGGGGAGATCATTTTCAAAATAGCGCAGAGAGCGAGGGGAATTCATTTTAACAATAGCGCGGAGAGCGAGGGGAGTTTAGTTGAAAAAGAGAGTGGAGAGCGAGGGGAATTCATTTTAAAAAGAGCGCGTAGAGCGAGGGGAGTTCATTTTCAAAAGAGCGCAGAGAGCGAGGGGAATTCATTTTAACAATAGCGCGGAGAGCGAGGGGAGTTTAGTTGAAAAAGAGAGTGGAGAGCGAGGGGAATTCATTTTAAAAAGAGCGCGGAGAGCGAGGGAAGTTTATTTTAAAAAGAACGCGGAGCGCGATGGGAGTTTATTTGAAAAAGAGCGCGGAGAGTGAGGGGAGTTCATTTCAAAAAGAGTTTGGAGAGCGAGGGGAGTTCATTTTAAAAAGATCGCGGAGAGCGAGGGGAGTTCATTTTAATAAGAGCGCGGAGAGCGAGGGGAGTTCATTTTCAAAAGAGCGCAGAGAGCGAGGGGAATTCATTTTAAAAATAGCGCGGAGAGCGAGGGGAGTTCATTTGAAAAAGAGCACGAAGAGAGAGGGGAGATTATTTGAAAAAGAGCGCGGAGAGCAAGGGGAGTTCATTTTAAAAAGAGCGCGGAGAGCGAGTGGAGTTTATTTGAAATAGAACGTGGAGCGTGAGGAGAGTTTATTTGAAAAAGAGTGCGGAGAGCAAGGGGAGTTCATTTTTAAAAGAGCGCGGGGAGCGAGGGGAGTTTATTATACAAAGAGCGCGGAGAGTGAGGGGAATATATTTTTAATAGCGCGGCCTGCGAGGGGAATTTATTTGAAAAAGAACGTTGGGAGTGAGGGGAGTTCATTTTAAAAAGAGCGCGGAGAGTGAGGGAAGTTTATTTGAAAAAGAACGAGGAGAGCGAGGGGAGTTTATTTTATAAAGAGCGCGGAGAGTGAGGGGAGTTCATTTTAAAAAAAGCGCGGAGAGCGAGGGGAGATCATTATAGAAAGAGCGCCGAGATTGAGGGGAGTTTATTTGAAAAAGAACGTGGAGAGCGAGGGGAGTTTATTTGAAAAAGAACGCAGAGAGCGAGGGGAGTTTAATTGAAAAAGAACGTGGAGAGCGAGGGGAGTTTATATGAAAAAGAGCGCGGAGAGCGAGGGGAGTTCATTTTAAAAAGAGCACGGAGAGCGAGTGGAGTTTATTATACAAAGAGCGCGGAGAGTGAGGGGAGTATATTTTTAAAAGCGCGGAGAGCGAGGGGAGTTTATTTGAAAAAGAACGTTGGGAGCGAGGGGAGTTCATTTTAAAAAGTGTTCGGAGAACGAGGGGAGTTCATTTTATAAAGAGCGTGGAGAGCGAGGGGAGTTCATTTTAAAAAGAGCGCGGAGAGCGACGGGAGTTCATTTTAAAAAGAGCGCGGAGAGCGACGGGAGTTTATTTTAAAAAGAGCACGGAGAGCGAGGGGACTTCATTTTAAAAAGTGCGCGGGGAGTGAGGGGAGTTTATTATACAAAGAGCGCGAAGAGTGAGGGGAGTATATTTTTAATAGGGCGGGGAGCGAGGGGAGTTTATTTGAAAAAGAACGTTGGGAGCGAGGGGAGTTCATTTTCAAAAGAGCGCGGAGAGTGAGGGAAGTTTATTTGAAAAAGAACGCGGAGTGCGAGGGGAGTTTATTTGAAAAAGAGCGCGGAGAGTGAGGGGAGTTCATTTTAAAAAGAGCGCGGAGAGTGAGGGGAGATCATTATAGAAAGAGCCCCGAGATTGAGGGGAGTTTATTTGAAAAAGAGAGTGGAGAGCGAGGGGAGTTCATTTTAAAAAGAGCGCGGAGAGCGAAGGGAGATCATTATAGAAAGAGCCCCGAGATTGAGGGGAGTTTATTTGAAAAAGAACACGGAGAGCGAGGGGAGTTTATTTGAAAAAGAGAGCGGCGATATCGGGGAGTTTATTTGAAAAAGAGTGCAGAGAGCGAAGGGAGTTTAATTGAAAAAGAGCGGGGAGAGGAAAGGGAGATCATTTTTAAAAGAGTGCGGAGAGTGAGGAGATTTTATTTGAAAAAGAGTGCGGAGAGCAAGGGGAGTTCATTTTAAAAAGAGCGCGGGGAGCGAGGGGAGTTTATTATACAAAGAGCGCGGAGAGTGAGGGGAGTATATTTTTAATAGCGCGGAGAGCGAGGGGAATTTATTTGAAAAAGAACGTTGGGAGTGAGGGGAGCTCATTTTAAAAAGAATGCGGAGAGCAAGGGGAGTTTATTTTATAAAGAGCGCGGAGAGCGAGGGGAGTTCATGTTAAAAAGAACGCGGTTAGCGAGGGGAGTTCATTTTTAAAAGAGCACGGAGAGCGTGGGGAGTTTATTTTTAACAGAGTGCGGAGAGCGAGGGGAGTTCATTTTAAAAAGAGTGCGGAGAGCGAGAGGAGTTCATTTGAAAACGAGAGTGGAGAGCGAGGGGAGTTTATTTGAAAAAGAGAGCGGAGAGCGAGGGGAGTTTATTTGAAAAAGAGCACGGAGAGTGAGGGGAGTTTATTTGAAAAAGAGAGTGGAGAGCGAGGGGAGTTGATTTGAGAAAGAAAGTGGAGAGCGAGGGGAGTTCATTTTAAAAAGATCACGGAGAGCGAGGGGAGTTTAGTTGAAAAAGAGAGTGGAGAGCGAGGGGAGTTTATTTTAAAAAGATCGCGGAGAGCGAGTGGAGTTTAGTTGAAAAAGAGAGTGGAGAGCGAGGGGAATTCATTTTAAATAGAGTGTGGAGAGCGAGGGTAGTTTATTTGAGAAAGAGCGCAGAGAGCGAGGGGAGTTCATTTTATAAAGAGCGCGGAGAGCGAGGGGAGTTCATTTTATGAAGAGCGCGGAGAGCGAGGGGAGTTCATTTTAAAAAGAGCAAGGAGAGCGACGGGAGTTCATTTTATAAAGAGCGCGGAGAGCGAGGGGAGATCATTATAGAAAGAGCGCCAAAATTGAGGGGAGTTTATTTGAAAAAGAACGCGGAGAGTGAGGGGAGTTTATTTGAAAAAGAACGCGGAGAGTGAGGGGAGTTTATTTGAAAAAGAACGCGGAGAGCAAAGGGGAGTTTATTTTAAAAAGAGCACGGAGAGCGAGGGGACTTTATTTTAAAAAGTGCGCGGGGAGCGAGGGGAGTTTATTATACAAAGAGCGCGGAGAGTGAAGGGAGTATATTTTTAATAGCGCGGAGAGCGAGGGGAGTTTATTTGAAAAAGAACGTTGGGAGCGAGGGGAGTTCATTTTAAAAAGAGCGCGGAGAGTGAGGGAAGTTTATTTGAAAAAGAGTGCGGAGAGTGAGGGGAGTTCATTTTAAAAAGAGCGCGGAGAGCGAGGGGAGTTCATTTTAAAAAAAGCGTGGAGAGCGAGGTGAGATCATTATAGAAAGAGCGCCGAGATTGAGGGGAGTTTATTTGAAAAAGAACGCGGAGAGCGAGGGGAGTTTATTTGAAAAAGAACGCGGAGAGTGAGGGGAGTTTATTTGAAAAAGAGCGCGGAGAGCGAGTGGAGTTTATTTGAAAAAGAACGCGGAGAGCAAGGGGAGTTTATTTTAAAAAGCGTGCGGAGAGCGAGTGGAGTTTATTTGAAAAAGCGCGGAGAGCGAGGGGAGTTAATTTTAAACAGAACGCGGAGAGCGAGGGGAGTTGATTTGAAAAAGAGCGGGGAGAGCAAGCGGAGTTCATTTTAAAAAGAGCGCGGAGAGCGAGGGGAGTTCATTTTCAAAATAGCGCAGAGAGCGAGGGGAATTCATTTTAACAATAGCGCGGAGAGCGAGGGGAGTTTAGTTGAAAAAGAGAGTGGCGAGCGAGGGGAATTCATTTTAAAAAGAGCGCGTAGAGCGAGGGGAGTTCATTTTCAAAAGAGCGCAGAGAGCGAGGGGAATTCATTTTAACAATAGCGCGGAGAGCGAGGGGAGTTTAGTTGAAAAAGAGAGTGGAGAGCGAGGGGAATTCATTTTAAAAAGAGCGCGGAGAGCGAGGGAAGTTTATTTTAAAAAGAACGCGGAGCGCGATGGGAGTTTATTTGAAAAAGAGCGCGGAGAGTGAGGGGAGTTCATTTCAAGAAGAGTTTGGAGAGCGAGGGGAGTTCATTTTAAAAAGATCACGGAGAGCGAGGGGAGTTCATTTTAATAAGAGCGCGGAGAGCGAGGGGAGTTCATTTTCAAAAGAGCGCGGGGAGCGAGGGGAGTTTATTATACAAGGAGCGCGGAGAGTGAGGGGAGTATATTTTTAATAGCGCGGCCTGCGAGGGGAATTTATTTGAAAAAGAACTTTGGGAGTGAGGGGAGTTCATTTTAAAAAGAGCGCGGAGAGTGAGGGAAGTTTATTTGAAAAAGAACGAGGAGAGCGAGGGGAGTTTATTTTATAAAGAGCGCGGAGAGTGAGGGGAGTTCATTTTAAAAAAAGTGCGGAGAGCGAGGGGAGATCATTATAGAAAGAGCGCCGAGATTGAGGGGAGTTTATTTGGAAAAGAACATGGAGAGCGAGGGGAGTTCATTTTAAAAAGAGCACGGAGAGTGAGGGGAGTTCATTTTAAAAAGAGCACGGAGAGCGAGGGGAGATCATTATAGAAAGAGCGCCGAGATTGAGGGGAGTTTATTTGGAAAAGAACATGGAGAGCGAGGGGAGTTCATTTTAAAAAGAGCGCGGAGAGCGAGTGGAGTTTATTTGAAAAAGAACGCGGAGAGCAAGGGGAGTTTATATTTAAAAGCACGCGGAGAGCGAGTGGAGTTTATTTGAAAAAGCGTGGAGAGCGAGGGGAGTTCATTTTAAACAGAATGTGGAGAGCGAGGGGAGTTGATTTGAAAACGAACAGGGAGAGCAAGCGGAGTTCATTTTAAAAAGAGCGTGGTTGGTGAGGGGAGTTTATTTGAAAAAGAACGCGGAGAACGAGGGGAGTATATTTGAAAAAGAACGCGGAGAGTTAGGGGAGTTTATTATACAAAGAACACGGAGAGCGAGGGGAGTTCATTATAGAAAGAGCGCCGAGATTGAGGGGAGATTATTTGAAAAAGAACGCGGAGAACGAGGGGAGTTCATTTTCAAAAGAGCGCGGAGAGTGAGGGGAGATCATTATAGAAAGAGCGCCGAGATTGAGGGGAGATTATTTGAAATAGAGCGTGGAGAGCGAGGGGAGTATATTTGAAAAAGAACGCGGAGAGTTAGGGGAGTTTATTATACAAAGCATGCGGAGAGTGAGGGGAGTTCATTATAGAAAGAGCGCCGAGATTGAGGGGAGATTATTTGAAAAAGAACGCGGAGAGCGAGGGGAGTTTATTTGAAATAGAACGCGGAGAGTGAGGAGAGTTTATTTGAAAAAGAGCGCGGAGAGCAAGGGGAGTTCATTTTAAAAAGAGCGCGGAGAGCAAGTGGAATTTATTTGAAATAGAACGTGGAGAGTGACGGGAGTTTATTTGAAAAAGAGCGCGGAGAGTGAGGGGAGTTCAATCTAAAAAGAGCGCGGAGAGCGAGTGGAGTTTATTTGAAAAAGCGCGGAGAGCGAGGGGAGTTCATTTTAAACAGAACGCGGAGAGCGAGGGGAGTTGATTTGAAAACGAACAGGGAGAGCAAGCGGAGTTCATTTTAAAAAGAACGCAGCGGGTGAGGGGAGTTTATTTGAAAAAGAACGCAGAGAGCGAGGGGAGTTGATTTGAAGAGGAGCGCGGAGAGCGAGGGGAGTTTATTTGAAAAGCACGCGGAGAGCGAGGGGAGTTTATTTGAGAAAGAGCGCGGAGAGCGAGGGGAGTTCATTTTAAAAAGTGCGCCGTGAGTGAGGGGAGATCATTTTAGAAAGAGCGCGGAGACCGAGGGGAGTTCATTTTAAAAAGAGCGCGGAGAGTGATGGGAGTTCATTTTAAAAAGAGCGCGGAGAGCGAGGGGAGTTTATTTTAAAAAGAGCATTGAGAGCGAGGGGTGTTAATTTTAAAAGGAGCACGGAAAGCGAGGGGACTTCATTTTAAAAAGTGCGCAGGGAGCGAGGGGAGTTTATTTGAAAAAGAACGTTGGTAGCGAGGGGAGGTCATTTCAAAAAGAGCGCGGAGAGCGATGGGAGTTTATTGGAAAAAGAACGCGGAGAGCGAGGGGAGTTCATTTTAAAAAGAGCGCGGAGAGCGAGTGGAGTTTATTTGAAAAAGAACGCGGAGAGCGAGGGGAGTTCATTATAGAAAGAGCGCCGAGATTGAGGGGAGATTATTTGAAAAAGAACGCGGAGAACGAGGGGAGTTCATTTTCAAAAGAGCGCGGAGAGTGAGGGGAGATCATTATAGAAAGAGCGCCGAGATTGAGGGGAGATTATTTGAAAAAGAACGCGGAGAACGAGGGGAGTTCATTTTCAAAAGAGCGCCGAGATTGAGGGGAGATTATTTGAAATAGAGCGCGGAGAGCGAGGGGAGTATATTTGAAAAAGAACGCGGAGAGTTAGGGGAGTTTATTATACAAAGAACGCGGAGAGCGAGGGGAGTTCATTATAGAAAGAGCGCCGATATTGAGGGGAGATTATTTGAAAAAGAACGCGGAGAACGAGGGGAGTTCATTTTCAAAAGAGCGCGGAGAGTGAGGGGAGATTATTTGAAATAGAACGCGGAGAGCAAGGGGAGTTTATTTGAAGAAGAACGCGGAGAGCGAGGGGAGTTCATTTTAAAAAGAGCACGGAGAGTGAGGGGAGTTCATTTTAAAAAGAGCACGGAGAGCGAGGGGAGATCATTATAGAAAGAGCGCCGAGATTGAGGGGAGTTTATTTGGAAAAGAACATGGAGAGCGAGGGGAGTTTATTTGAAAAGAGCGCAGAGAGCGACGGGAGTTTATTTGAAAAAGAGAGCGGAGAGCGAGGGGAGTTTATTTGAAAAAGAGAGTGGAGAGCGAGGGGAGTTCATTTTTAAAAGAGCGCGGAGAGCGAGTGGAGTTTAGTTGAAAAAGAGTGTGGAGAGCGAGGTGAATTCATTTTAAATAGTGCGCGGAGAGTGAGGGGTGTTTATTTGAAAAAGAAGGCGGAGAGCGAGGGGAGTTGATTTGAAAAAGAGCGGGGAGAGGAAAGGGAGTTCATTTTAAAAAGAGCGCGGAGAGCGAGGGAAGTTTATTTTAAAAAGAACGCGGAGAGTGATGGGAGTTTATTTGAAAAGGAGCGCGGAGAGTGAGGGGAGTTCATTTCAAAAAGAGTGTGGAGGGCGAGGGGAGTTCATATTAAAAAGATCGCGGAGAGCGAGGGGAGTTCATTTTAATAAGAGCGCGGAGAGTGAGGGGAGTTCATTTCAAAAAGAGTGTGGAGAGCGAGGGGAGTTCATGTTAAAAAGATCGCGGAGAGCGAGGGGAGTTCATTTTAATAACAGCGTGGAGAGCGAGGGGAGTTCATTTTCAAAAGAGCGCAGAGAGCGAGGGGAATTCATTTTAAAAATAGCGCGGAGAGCGAGGTGAGTTTAGTTGACAAAGAGAGTGGAGAGCGAGGGGAATTCATTTTAAAAAGAGCGCGGAGAGCGAGGGGAGTTTAGTTGATAAAGAGAGTGGAGAGCGATGGGAGTTTATTTGAAAAAGAGCGCGGAGAGTGAGGGGAGTTCATTTCATAAAGAGTGTGGAGAGCGAGGGGAGTACATGTTAAAAAGATCGCGGAGAGCGAGGGGAGTTCATTTTAATAAGAGCGCGGAGAGCGAGGAGAATCAAATTTCTAAAGAGCGCAGAGAGCGAGGGGAATTCATTTTAAAAATAGCGCGGAGAGCGAGGGGAGATTATTTGAAAAGGAGCGCGGAGAGCAAGGGGCGTTCATTTTAAAAAGAGCGAGGAGAGCAAGTGGAGTTTATTTGAAATAGAACGCGGAGAGTGAGGAGAGTTTATTTGAAAAAGAGCGCGGAGAGTGAGGGGAGTTCATTTTAAAAAGAGCGCGGAGAGCGAGTGGAGTTTATTTGAAAAAGAACGCGGAGAGCAAGGGGAGTTTATATTTAAAAGCACGCGGAGAGCGAGTGGAGTTTATTTGAAAAAGCGTGGAGAGCGAGGGGAGTTCATTTTAAACAGAACGTGGAGAGCGAGGGGAGTTGATTTGAAAACGAACAGGGAGAACAAGCGGAGTTCATTTTAAAAAGAGCGTGGTTGGTGAGGGGAGTTTATTTGAAAAAGAACGCAGAGAGCGAGGGGAGTTTATTTGAAAAAGAACGCGGAGAACGAGGGGAGTATATTTGAAAAAGAACGCGGAGAGTTAGGGGAGTTTATTATACAAAGAACGCGGAGAGCGAGGGGAGTTCATTATAGAAAGAGCGCCGAGATTGAGGGGAGATTATTTGAAAAAGAACGCGGAGAACGAGGGGAGTTCATTTTCAAAAGAGCGCGGAGAGTGAGGGGAGATCATTATAGAAAGAGTGCCGAGATTGAGGGGAGATTATTTGAAATAGAGCGTGGAGAGCGAGGGGAGTATATTTGAAAAAGAACGCGGAGAGTTAGGGGAGTTTATTATACAAAGAACGCGGAGAGCAGGGGAGTTCATTATAGAAAGAGCGCCGAGATTGAGGGGAGATTATTTGAAAAAGAACGCGGAGAGCGAGGGGAGTTCATTTTCAAAAGAGCGCGGAGAGTGAGGGGAGATCATTATAGAAAGAGCGTCAAGATTGAGGGGAGATTATTTGAAATAGAACGCGGAGAGCAAGCGGAGTTTATTTGAAGAAGAACGCGGCGAGCGAGGGGAGTTCATTTTAAAAAGAGCACGGAGAGCGAGGGGAGTTCATTTTAAAAAGAGCACGGAGAGCGAGGGGAGATCATTATAGAAAGTGCGCCGAGATTGAGGGGAGTTTATTTGAAAAAGAACATGGAGAGCGAGGGGAGTTTATTTGAAAAAGAGCGCAGAGAGCGATGGGAGTTTATTTGAAAAAGAGAGTGGAGAGCGAGGGCAGTTTATTTGAAAAAGAGAGTGGAGAGCAAGGGGAGTTCATTTTTAAAAGAGCGCGGAGAGCGAGTGGAGTTTAGTTGAAAAAGAGTGTGGAGAGCGAGGTGAATTCATTTTAAATAGTGCGCGGAGAGTGAGGGGTGTTTATTTGAAAAAGAAGGCGGAGAGCGAGGGGAGTTCATTTTCAAAAGAGCGCAGAGAGCGAGGGGAATTCATTTTAAAAATAGCGCGGAGAGTGAGGTGAGTTTAGTTGAAAAAGAGAGTGGAGAGCGAGGGGAATTCATTTTAAAAAGAGCGCGGAGAGCGATGGGAGTTCATTTTAAAAAGAGCGCGGAGAGCGAGGGGAGTTCATTTTCAAAAGAGCGCAGAGAGCGAGGGGAATTCATTTTAAAAATAGCGCGGAGAGCGAGGGGAGTTTAGTTGAAAAAGAGATTGGAGAGCGATGGGAGTTTATTTGAAAAAGAGCGCGGAGAGTGAGGGGAGTTCATTTCATAAAGAGTGTGGAGAGCGAGGGGAGTACATGTTAAAAAGATCGCGGAGAGCGAGGGGAGTTCATTTTAATAAGAGCGCGGAGAGCGAGGGGAGTTCAATTTCTAAAGAGCGCAGAGAGCGAGGGGAATTCATTTTAAAAATAGCGCGGAGAGCGAGGGTAGTTCATTTGAAAAAGAGCACGGAGAGAGAGGGGAGATTATTTGAAAAGGAGCGCAGAGAGCAAGGGGAGTTCATTTTAAAAAGAGCGCGGAGAGCGAGGGGATTTCATTTTAATAAGAGCGCGGAGAGCGAGTGGAATTTATTTGAAATATAACGTGGAGAGTGAGGGGAGTTTATTTGAAAAAGAGCACGGAGAGCGAGGGGAGTTTATTTGAAAAAGAGCGCGGACAGCGAGGGGAGTTTATTTGAAAAAGAGCGCGGAGAGTGAGGGGAGTTCATTTCATAAAGAGTGTGGAGAGCGAGGGGAGTACATGTTAAAAAGATCGCGGAGAGCGAGGGGAGTTCATTTTAATAAGAGCGCGGAGAGCGAGGGGAGTTCAATTTCTAAAGAGCGCAGAGAGCGAGGGGAATTCATTTTAAAAATAGCGCGGAGAGCGAGGGTAGTTCATTTGAAAAAGAGCACGGAGAGAGAGGGGAGATTATTTGAAAAGGAGCGCGGAGAGCAAGGGGAGTTCATTTTAAAAAGAGCGCGGAGAGCGAGGGGAGTTCAATTTCTAAAGAGCGCGGAGAGCGAGTGGAATTTATTTGAAATATAACGTGGAGAGTGAGGGGAGTTTATTTGAAAAAGAGCACGGAGAGCGAGGGGAGTTTATTTGAAAAAGAGCGCGGACAGCGAGGGGAGTTTATTTGAAAACGAACGTTGGGAGCGAGGGAGGTTTATTTGAAAAAGAGCGCGGAGATCGAGGGGAGTTTATTTGAAAAAGAGCGTGGAGAGCGAGCGGAGGTCATTTTAAAAAGAGCGCCGAGATTGAGGGGAGTTTATTTGAAAAAGAACGCGGAGAGCGAGGGGAGTTTATTTGAAAAAGAACACGGAGAGTGAGGGGAGTTTATTTGAAAAAGAACGCGGAGAGTGAGGGGAGTTAATTTTAAATAGAGCGCGGAGAGCGAGGGGAGTTTATTTTAAATAGAGCATGGAGAGCGAGGGGAGATCATTATAGAAACAGCGCCGAGATTGAGGGGAGTTTATTTGAAAAAGAACGCGGAGAGCGAGGGGAGTTTATTTGAAAAAGAATGCGGAGAGCGAGGGGAGTTTATTTGAAAAAGAGCGCGGAGACCGACGGGAGTTTATTTGAAAAAGAGCGCGGAGAGTGAGGGGAGTTCATTTCATAAAGAGTGTGGAGAGCGAGGGGAGTACATTTTAAAAAGATCGCGGAGAGCGAGGGGAGTTCATTTTAATAAGAGCGCGGAGAGCGAGGGGAGTTCAATTTCTAAAGAGCACAGAGAGCGAGGGGAATTCATTTTAAAAATCGCGCGGAGAGCGAGGGTAGTTCATTTTAAAAAGAGCGAGGAGAGCAAGTGGAGTTTATTTGAAATAGAACGCGGAGAGTGAGGAGAGTTTATTTGAAAAAGAGCGCGGAGAGTGAGGGGAGTTCATTTTAAAAAGAGCGCGGAGAGCGAGTGGAGTTTATTTGAAAAAGAACGCGGAGAGCAAGGGGAGTTTATATTTAAAAGCACGCGGAGAGCGATTGGAGTTTATTTGAAAAAGCGTGGAGAGCGAGGGGAGTTCATTTTAAACAGAACGTGGAGAGCGAGGGGAGTTGATTTGAAAACGAACGGGGAGAGCAAGCGGAGTTCATTTTAAAAAGAGCGTGGTTGGTGAGGGGAGTTTATTTGAAAAGCACGCGGAGAGCGAGGGGAGTTTATTTGAGAAAGAGCGCGGAGAGCGAGGGGAGTTCATTTTAAAAATAGCGCGGAGAGCGAGAGGAATTCATTTTAATAAGAGCGCAGAGAGCGAGGGGAATTCATTTTAAAAATAGCGCGGAGAGCAAGGGGAGTTTAGTTGAAAAAGAGAGTGGAGAGCGAGGGGAATTCATTTTAAAAAGAGCACGGAGAGCGAGGGGAGTTCATTTCAAAAAGAGCGCAGAGAGTGAGGGGAGTTCATTTCAAAAAGAGTTTGGAGACCGAGGGGAGTTAATATTAAAAAGAGCGCGGAGAGCAAGGGGAGTTCATTTTAAAAAGAGCGCGGAGAGCAAGTGGAATTTATTTGAAATAGAACGTGGAGAGTGACGGGAGTTTATTTGAAAAAGAGCGCGGAGAGTGAGGGGAGTTCAATCTAAAAAGAGCGCGGTGAGCGAGTGGAGTTTATTTGAAAAAGCGCGGAGAGCGAGGGGAGTTCATTTTAAACAGAACGCGGAGAGCGAGGGGAGTTGATTTGAAAACGAACAGGGAGAGCAAGCGGAGTTCATTTTAAAAAGAACGCAGCGGGTGAGGGGAGTTTATTTGAAAAAGAACGCAGAGAGCGAGGGGAGTTGATTTGAAGAGGAGCGCGGAGAGCGAGGGGAGTTTATTTGAAAAGCACGCGGAGAGCGAGGGGAGTTTATTTGAGAAAGAGCGCGGAGAGCGAGGGGAGTTCATTTTAAAAAGTGCGCCGTGAGTGAGGGGAGATCATTTTAGAAAGAGCGCGGAGACCGAGGGGAGTTCATTTTAAAAAGAGCGCGGAGAGTGATGGGAGTTCATTTTAAAAAGAGCGCGGAGAGCGAGGGGAGTTTATTTTAAAAAGAGCATTGAGAGCGAGGGGTGTTAATTTTAAAAGGAGCACGGAAAGCGAGGGGACTTCATTTTAAAAAGTGCGCAGGGAGCGAGGGGAGTTTATTTGAAAAAGAACGTTGGTAGCGAGGGGAGGTCATTTCAAAAAGAGCGCGGAGAGCGATGGGAGTTTATTGGAAAAAGAACGCGGAGAGCGAGGGGAGTTCATTTTAAAAAGAGCGCGGAGAGCGAGTGGAGTTTATTTGAAAAAGAACGCGGAGAGCGAGGGGAGTTCATTATAGAAAGAGCGCCGAGATTGAGGGGAGATTATTTGAAAAAGAACGCGGAGAACGAGGGGAGTTCATTTTCAAAAGAGCGCGGAGAGTGAGGGGAGATCATTATAGAAAGAGCGCCGAGATTGAGGGGAGATTATTTGAAAAAGAACGCGGAGAACGAGGGGAGTTCATTTTCAAAAGAGCGCCGAGATTGAGGGGAGATTATTTGAAATAGAGCGCGGAGAGCGAGGGGAGTATATTTGAAAAAGAACGCGGAGAGTTAGGGGAGTTTATTATACAAAGAACGCGGAGAGCGAGGGGAGTTCATTATAGAAAGAGCGCCGATATTGAGGGGAGATTATTTGAAAAAGAACGCGGAGAACGAGGGGAGTTCATTTTCAAAAGAGCGCGGAGAGTGAGGGGAGATTATTTGAAATAGAACGCGGAGAGCAAGGGGAGTTTATTTGAAGAAGAACGCGGAGAGCGAGGGGAGTTCATTTTAAAAAGAGCACGGAGAGTGAGGGGAGTTCATTTTAAAAAGAGCACGGAGAGCGAGGGGAGATCATTATAGAAAGAGCGCCGAGATTGAGGGGAGTTTATTTGGAAAAGAACATGGAGAGCGAGGGGAGTTTATTTGAAAAGAGCGCAGAGAGCGACGGGAGTTTATTTGAAAAAGAGAGCGGAGAGCGAGGGGAGTTTATTTGAAAAAGAGAGTGGAGAGCGAGGGGAGTTCATTTTTAAAAGAGCGCGGAGAGCGAGTGGAGTTTAGTTGAAAAAGAGTGTGGAGAGCGAGGTGAATTCATTTTAAATAGTGCGCGGAGAGTGAGGGGTGTTTATTTGAAAAAGAAGGCGGAGAGCGAGGGGAGTTGATTTGAAAAAGAGCGGGGAGAGGAAAGGGAGTTCATTTTAAAAAGAGCGCGGAGAGCGAGGGAAGTTTATTTTAAAAAGAACGCGGAGAGTGATGGGAGTTTATTTGAAAAGGAGCGCGGAGAGTGAGGGGAGTTCATTTCAAAAAGAGTGTGGAGGGCGAGGGGAGTTCATATTAAAAAGATCGCGGAGAGCGAGGGGAGTTCATTTTAATAAGAGCGCGGAGAGTGAGGGGAGTTCATTTCAAAAAGAGTGTGGAGAGCGAGGGGAGTTCATGTTAAAAAGATCGCGGAGAGCGAGGGGAGTTCATTTTAATAACAGCGTGGAGAGCGAGGGGAGTTCATTTTCAAAAGAGCGCAGAGAGCGAGGGGAATTCATTTTAAAAATAGCGCGGAGAGCGAGGTGAGTTTAGTTGACAAAGAGAGTGGAGAGCGAGGGGAATTCATTTTAAAAAGAGCGCGGAGAGCGAGGGGAGTTTAGTTGATAAAGAGAGTGGAGAGCGATGGGAGTTTATTTGAAAAAGAGCGCGGAGAGTGAGGGGAGTTCATTTCATAAAGAGTGTGGAGAGCGAGGGGAGTACATGTTAAAAAGATCGCGGAGAGCGAGGGGAGTTCATTTTAATAAGAGCGCGGAGAGCGAGGAGAATCAAATTTCTAAAGAGCGCAGAGAGCGAGGGGAATTCATTTTAAAAATAGCGCGGAGAGCGAGGGGAGATTATTTGAAAAGGAGCGCGGAGAGCAAGGGGCGTTCATTTTAAAAAGAGCGAGGAGAGCAAGTGGAGTTTATTTGAAATAGAACGCGGAGAGTGAGGAGAGTTTATTTGAAAAAGAGCGCGGAGAGTGAGGGGAGTTCATTTTAAAAAGAGCGCGGAGAGCGAGTGGAGTTTATTTGAAAAAGAACGCGGAGAGCAAGGGGAGTTTATATTTAAAAGCACGCGGAGAGCGAGTGGAGTTTATTTGAAAAAGCGTGGAGAGCGAGGGGAGTTCATTTTAAACAGAACGTGGAGAGCGAGGGGAGTTGATTTGAAAACGAACAGGGAGAACAAGCGGAGTTCATTTTAAAAAGAGCGTGGTTGGTGAGGGGAGTTTATTTGAAAAAGAACGCAGAGAGCGAGGGGAGTTTATTTGAAAAAGAACGCGGAGAACGAGGGGAGTATATTTGAAAAAGAACGCGGAGAGTTAGGGGAGTTTATTATACAAAGAACGCGGAGAGCGAGGGGAGTTCATTATAGAAAGAGCGCCGAGATTGAGGGGAGATTATTTGAAAAAGAACGCGGAGAACGAGGGGAGTTCATTTTCAAAAGAGCGCGGAGAGTGAGGGGAGATCATTATAGAAAGAGTGCCGAGATTGAGGGGAGATTATTTGAAATAGAGCGTGGAGAGCGAGGGGAGTATATTTGAAAAAGAACGCGGAGAGTTAGGGGAGTTTATTATACAAAGAACGCGGAGAGCAGGGGAGTTCATTATAGAAAGAGCGCCGAGATTGAGGGGAGATTATTTGAAAAAGAACGCGGAGAGCGAGGGGAGTTCATTTTCAAAAGAGCGCGGAGAGTGAGGGGAGATCATTATAGAAAGAGCGTCAAGATTGAGGGGAGATTATTTGAAATAGAACGCGGAGAGCAAGCGGAGTTTATTTGAAGAAGAACGCGGAGAGCGAGGGGAGTTCATTTTAAAAAGAGCACGGAGAGCGAGGGGAGTTCATTTTAAAAAGAGCACGGAGAGCGAGGGGAGATCATTATAGAAAGTGCGCCGAGATTGAGGGGAGTTTATTTGAAAAAGAACATGGAGAGCGAGGGGAGTTTATTTGAAAAAGAGCGCAGAGAGCGATGGGAGTTTATTTGAAAAAGAGAGTGGAGAGCGAGGGCAGTTTATTTGAAAAAGAGAGTGGAGAGCAAGGGGAGTTCATTTTTAAAAGAGCGCGGAGAGCGAGTGGAGTTTAGTTGAAAAAGAGTGTGGAGAGCGAGGTGAATTCATTTTAAATAGTGCGCGGAGAGTGAGGGGTGTTTATTTGAAAAAGAAGGCGGAGAGCGAGGGGAGTTCATTTTCAAAAGAGCGCAGAGAGCGAGGGGAATTCATTTTAAAAATAGCGCGGAGAGTGAGGTGAGTTTAGTTGAAAAAGAGAGTGGAGAGCGAGGGGAATTCATTTTAAAAAGAGCGCGGAGAGCGATGGGAGTTCATTTTAAAAAGAGCGCGGAGAGCGAGGGGAGTTCATTTTCAAAAGAGCGCAGAGAGCGAGGGGAATTCATTTTAAAAATAGCGCGGAGAGCGAGGGGAGTTTAGTTGAAAAAGAGAGTGGAGAGCGATGGGAGTTTATTTGAAAAAGAGTGCGGAGAGTGAGGGGAGTTCATTTCATAAAGAGTGTGGAGAGCGAGGGGAGTACATGTTAAAAAGATCGCGGAGAGCGAGGGGAGTTCATTTTAATAAGAGCGCGGAGAGCGAGGGGAGTTCAATTTCTAAAGAGCGCAGAGAGCGAGGGGAATTCATTTTAAAAATAGCGCGGAGAGCGAGGGTAGTTCATTTGAAAAAGAGCACGGAGAGAGAGGGGAGATTATTTGAAAAGGAGCGCAGAGAGCAAGGGGAGTTCATTTTAAAAAGAGCGCGGAGAGCGAGGGGATTTCATTTTAATAAGAGCGCGGAGAGCGAGTGGAATTTATTTGAAATATAACGTGGAGAGTGAGGGGAGTTTATTTGAAAAAGAGCACGGAGAGCGAGGGGAGTTTATTTGAAAAAGAGCGCGGACAGCGAGGGGAGTTTATTTGAAAAAGAGCGCGGAGAGTGAGGGGAGTTCATTTCATAAAGAGTGTGGAGAGCGAGGGGAGTACATGTTAAAAAGATCGCGGAGAGCGAGGGGAGTTCATTTTAATAAGAGCGCGGAGAGCGAGGGGAGTTCAATTTCTAAAGAGCGCAGAGAGCGAGGGGAATTCATTTTAAAAATAGCGCGGAGAGCGAGGGTAGTTCATTTGAAAAAGAGCACGGAGAGAGAGGGGAGATTATTTGAAAAGGAGCGCGGAGAGCAAGGGGAGTTCATTTTAAAAAGAGCGCGGAGAGCGAGGGGAGTTCAATTTCTAAAGAGCGCGGAGAGCGAGTGGAATTTATTTGAAATATAACGTGGAGAGTGAGGGGAGTTTATTTGAAAAAGAGCACGGAGAGCGAGGGGAGTTTATTTGAAAAAGAGCGCGGACAGCGAGGGGAGTTTATTTGAAAACGAACGTTGGGAGCGAGGGAGGTTTATTTGAAAAAGAGCGCGGAGATCGAGGGGAGTTTATTTGAAAAAGAGCGTGGAGAGCGAGCGGAGGTCATTTTAAAAAGAGCGCCGAGATTGAGGGGAGTTTATTTGAAAAAGAACGCGGAGAGCGAGGGGAGTTTATTTGAAAAAGAACACGGAGAGTGAGGGGAGTTTATTTGAAAAAGAACGCGGAGAGTGAGGGGAGTTAATTTTAAATAGAGCGCGGAGAGCGAGGGGAGTTTATTTTAAATAGAGCATGGAGAGCGAGGGGAGATCATTATAGAAACAGCGCCGAGATTGAGGGGAGTTTATTTGAAAAAGAACGCGGAGAGCGAGGGGAGTTTATTTGAAAAAGAATGCGGAGAGCGAGGGGAGTTTATTTGAAAAAGAGCGCGGAGACCGACGGGCGTTTATTTGAAAAAGAGCGCGGAGAGTGAGGGGAGTTCATTTCATAAAGAGTGTGGAGAGCGAGGGGAGTACATTTTAAAAAGATCGCGGAGAGCGAGGGGAGTTCATTTTAATAAGAGCGCGGAGAGCGAGGGGAGTTCAATTTCTAAAGAGCACAGAGAGCGAGGGGAATTCATTTTAAAAATCGCGCGGAGAGCGAGGGTAGTTCATTTTAAAAAGAGCGAGGAGAGCAAGTGGAGTTTATTTGAAATAGAACGCGGAGAGTGAGGAGAGTTTATTTGAAAAAGAGCGCGGAGAGTGAGGGGAGTTCATTTTAAAAAGAGCGCGGAGAGCGAGTGGAGTTTATTTGAAAAAGAACGCGGAGAGCAAGGGGAGTTTATATTTAAAAGCACGCGGAGAGCGATTGGAGTTTATTTGAAAAAGCGTGGAGAGCGAGGGGAGTTCATTTTAAACAGAACGTGGAGAGCGAGGGGAGTTGATTTGAAAACGAACGGGGAGAGCAAGCGGAGTTCATTTTAAAAAGAGCGTGGTTGGTGAGGGGAGTTTATTTGAAAAGCACGCGGAGAGCGAGGGGAGTTTATTTGAGAAAGAGCGCGGAGAGCGAGGGGAGTTCATTTTAAAAATAGCGCGGAGAGCGAGAGGAATTCATTTTAATAAGAGCGCAGAGAGCGAGGGGAATTCATTTTAAAAATAGCGCGGAGAGCAAGGGGAGTTTAGTTGAAAAAGAGAGTGGAGAGCGAGGGGAATTCATTTTAAAAAGAGCACGGAGAGCGAGGGGAGTTCATTTTAAAAAGAGCGCAGAGAGTGAGGGGAGTTCATTTCAAAAAGAGTTTGGAGAGCGAGGGGAGTTAATATTAAAAAGATCGCGGAGAGCGAGGGGAGTTCATTTTAAAAAGAGCGCGGAGAGCGAGGGGAGATCATTATAGAAAGAGCGCCGAGATTGAGGGGAGTTTACTTGAAAAAGAACGCGGAGAGCGAGGGGAGTTTATTTGAAAGAGAACGCGGAGAGCGAGGGGAGTTTATTTGAAAAAGAGTGCGGTGAGCGAAAGGAGTTTATTTGAAAAAGAACGCGGAGAGCGAGCGGAGTTCATTTTAAAAAGAGTGCGGAGAGCAAGTGGAATTTATTTGAAATAGAACGCGGAGAGTGAGGAGAGTTTATTTGAAAAAGAGCGCGGAGAGCAAGGGGAGTTCATTTTAAAAAGAGCGCGGAGAGCAAGTGGAATTTATTTGAAATAGAACGTGGAGAGTGACGGGAGTTTATTTGAAAAAGAGCGCGGAGAGTGAGGGGAGTTCAATCTAAAAAGAGCGCGGAGAGCGAGTGGAGTTTATTTGAAAAAGCGCGGAGAGCGAGGGGAGTTCATTTTAAACAGAACGCGGAGAGCGAGGGGAGTTGATTTGAAAACGAACAGGGAGAGCAAGCGGAGTTCATTTTAAAAAGAACGCAGCGGGTGAGGGGAGTTTATTTGAAAAAGAACGCGGAGAGCGAGGGGAGTTGATTTGAAAAAGAGCGCGGAGAGCGAGGGGAGTTTATTTGAAAAGCACGCGGAGAGCGAGGGGAGTTTATTTGAGAAAGAGCGCGGAGAGCGAGGGGAGTTCATTTTAAAAAGTGCGCCGTGAGTGAGGGGAGATCATTTTATAAAGAGCGCGGAGACCGAGGGGAGTTCATTTTAAAAAGAGCGCGGAGAGTGATGGGAGTTCATTTTAAAAAGAGCGCGGAGAGCGAGGGGAGTTTATTTTAAAAAGAACATTGGTAGCGAGGGGAGGTCATTTCAAAAAGAGCGCGGAGAGCGATGGGAGTTTATTGGAAAAAGAACGCGGAGAGCGAGGGGATTATATTTGAAAAAGAACGCGGAGAGCGAGGGGAGTTCATTATAGAAAGAGCGCCGAGATTGAGGGGAGATTATTTGAAAAAGAACGCGGAGAACGAGGGGAGTTCATTTTCAAAAGAGCGCGGAGAGTGAGGGGAGATCATTATAGAAAGAGCGCCGAGATTGAGGGGAGATTATTTGAAAAAGAACGCGGAGAACGAGGGGAGTTCATTTTCAAAAGAGCGCCGAGATTGAGTGGAGATTATTTGAAATAGAGTGTGGAGAGCGAGGGGAGTATATTTGAAAAAGAAGGCGGAGAGTTAGGGGAGTTTATTATACAAAGAACGCGGAGAGCGAGGGGAGTTCATTATAGAAAGAGCGCCGAGATTGAGGGGAGATTATTTGAAAAAGAACGCGGATAACGAGGGGAGTTCATTTTCAAAAGAGCGCGGAGAATGAGGGGAGATCATTATAGAAAGAGCGTCGAGATTGAGGGGAGATTATTTGAAAAAGAACGCGGAGAACGAGGGGAGTTCATATTCAAAAGAGCGAAGAGATTGAGGAGAGATTATTTGAAATAGAACGCGGAGAGCAAGGGGAGTTTATTTGAAGAAGAACGCGGAGAGCGAGGGGAGTTCATTTTAAAAATAGCACGGAGAGTGAGGGGAGTTCATTTTAAAAAGAGCACGGAGAGCGAGGGGAGATCATTATAGAAAGAGCGCCGAGATTGAGGGGAGTTTATTTGAAAAAGAACATGGAGAGCGAGGGGAGTTTATTTGAAAAAGAGCGCAGAGAGCGACGGGAGTTTATTTGAAAAAGAGAGCGGAGAGCGAGGGGAGTTTATTTGAAAACGAGAGTGGAGAGCGAGGGGAGTTCATTTTTAAAAGAGCGCGGAGAGCGAGTGGAGTTTAGTTGAAAAAGAGTGTGGAGAGCGAGGTGAATTCATTTTAAATAGTGCGCGGAGAGTGAGGGGTGTTTATTTGAAAAAGAAGGTGGAGAGCGAGGGGAGTTGATTTGATAAAGAGCGGGGAGAGGAAAGGGAATTCATTTTAAAAAGAGCGCGGAGAGCGAGGGAAGTTTATTTTAAAAAGAACGCGGAGAGCGATGGGAGTTCATTTGGAAAGGAGCGCGGAGAGTGAGGGGAGTTCATTTCAAAAAGAGTGTGGATGGCGAGGGGAGTTCATATTAAAAAGATCGCGGAGAGCGAGGGGAGTTCATTTTAATAAGAGCGCGGAGAGTGAGGGGAGTTCATTTCAAAAAGAGTGTGGAGAGCGAGGGGAGTTCATGTTAAAAAGATCGCGGAGAGCGAGGGGAGTTCATTTTAATAAGAGCGCGGAGAGCGAGGGGAGTTCAATTTCTAAAGAGCGCAGAGAGCGAGGGGAATTCATTTTAAAAATAGCGCGGAGAGCGAGGGTAGTTCATTTGAAAAAGAGCACGGAGAGAGAGGGGAGATTATTTGAAAAGGAGCGTGGAGAGCAAGGGGAGTTCATTTTAAAAAGAGCGCGGAGAGCGAGGGGATTTCATTTTAATAAGAGCGCGGAGAGCGAGGTGAGTTTAGTTGAAAAAGAGAGTGGAGAGCGAGGGGAATTCATTTTAAAAAGAGCGTGGAGAGCGAGGGGAGTTTAGTTGAAAAAGAGAGTGGAGAGCGATGGGAGTTTATTTGAAAAAGAGCGCGGAGAGTGAGGGGAGTTCATTTCATAAAGAGTGTGGAGAGCGAGGGGAGTACATGTTAAAAAGATCGCGGAGAGCGAGGGGAGTTCATTTTAATAAGAGCGCGGAGAGCGAGGAGAATCAAATTTCTAAAGAGCGCAGAGAGCGAGGGGAATTCATTTTAAAAATAGCGCGGAGAGCGAGGGGAGATTATTTGAAAAGGAGCGCGGAGAGCAAGGGGCATTCATTTTAAAAAGAGCGAGGAGAGCAAGTGGAGTTTATTTGAAATAGAACGCGGAGAGTGAGGAGAGTTTATTTGAAAAAGAGCGCGGAGAGTGAGGGGAGTTCATTTGAAAAAGAGCACGGAGAGCGAGTGGAGTTTATTTGAAAAAGAACGCGGAGAGCAAGGCGAGTTTATATTTAAAAGCACGCGGAGAGCGAGTGGAGTTTATTTGAAAAAGCGTGGAGAGCGAGGGGAGTTCATTTTAAACAGAACGTGGAGAGCGAGGGGAGTTGATTTGAAAACGAACAGGGAGAGCAAGCGGAGTTCATTTTAAAAAGAGCGTGGTTGGTGAGGGGAGTTTATTTGAAAAAGAACGCGGAGAGCGAGGGGAGTTTATTTGAAAAAGAACGCGGAGAGCGAGGGGAGTATATTTGAAAAAGAACGCGGAGAGTTAGGGGAGTTTATTATACAAAGAACACGGAGAGCGAGGGGAGTTCATTATAGAAAGAGCGCCGAGATTGAGGGGAGATTATTTGAAAAAGAACGCGGAGAACGAGGGGAGTTCATTTTCAAAAGAGCGCGGAGAGTGAGGGGAGATCATTATAGAAAGAGCGCCGAGATTGAGGGGAGATTATTTGAAATAGAGCGTGGAGAGCGAGGGGAGTATATTTGAAAAAGAACGCGGAGAGTTAGGGGAGTTTATTATACAAAGAACGCGGAGAGTGAGTGGAGTTCATTATAGAAAGAGCGCCGAGATTGAGGGGAGATTATTTGAAAAAGAACGCGGAGAGCGAGGGGAGTTTATTTGAAATAGAACGCGGAGAGTGAGGAGAGTTTATTTGAAAAAGAACGCTGAGAGCAAGGGGAGTTCATTTTAAAAAGAGCGCGGAGAGCAAGTGGAATTTATTTGAAATAGAACGTGGAGAGTGACGGGAGTTTATTTGAAAAAGAGCGCGGAGAGTGAGGGGAGTTCAATCTAAAAAGAGCGCGGAGAGCGAGTGGAGTTTATTTGAAAAAGCGCGGAGAGCGAGGGGAGTTCATTTTAAACAGAACGCGGAGAGCGAGGGGAGTTGATTTGAAAACGAACAGGGAGAGCAAGCGGAGTTCATTTTAAAAAGAACGCAGCGGGTGAGGGGAGTTTATTTGAAAAAGAACGCAGAGAGCGAGGGGAGTTGATTTGAAAAAGAGCGCGGAGAGCGAGGGGAGTTTATTTGAAAAGCACGCGGAGAGCGAGGGGAGTTTATTTGAGAAAGAGCGCGGAGAGCGAGGGGAGTTCATTTTAAAAAGTGCGCCGTGAGTGAGGGGAGATCATTTTAGAAAGAGCGCGGAGACCGAGGGGAGTTCATTTTAAAAAGAGCGCGGAGAGTGATGGGAGTTCATTTTAAAAAGAGCGCGGAGAGCGAGGGGAGTTTATTTTAAAAAGAGCATTGAGAGCGAGGGGTGTTAATTTTAAAAGGAGCACGGAAAGCGAGGGGACTTCATTTTAAAAAGTGCGCAGGGAGCGAGGGGAGTTTATTTGAAAAAGAACGTTGGTAGCGAGGGGAGGTCATTTCAAAAAGAGCGCGGAGAGCGATGGGAGTTTATTGTAAAAAGAACGCGGAGAGCGAGGGGAGTATATTTGAAAAAGAACGCGGAGAGCGAGGGGAGTTCATTATAGAAAGAGCGCCGAGATTGAGGGGAGATTATTTGAAAAAGAACGCGGAGAACGAGGGGAGTTCATTTTCAAAAGAGCGCGGAGAGTGAGGGGAGATCATTATAGAAAGAGCGCCGAGATTGAGGGGAGATTATTTGAAAAAGAACGCGGAGAACGAGGGGAGTTCATTTTCAAAAGAGCGCCGAGATTGAGGGGAGATTATTTGAAATAGAGCGCGGAGAGCGAGGGGAGTATATTTGAAAAAGAACGCGGAGAGTTAGGGGAGTTTATTATACAAAGAACGCGGAGAGTGAGGGGAGTTCATTATAGAAAGAGCGCCGATATTGAGGGGAGATTATTTGAAAAAGAACGCGGAGAACGAGGGGAGTTCATTTTCAAAAGAGCGCGGAGAGTGAGGGGAGATTATTTGAAATAGAACGCGGAGAGCAAGGGGAGTTTATTTGAAGAAGAACGCGGAGAGCGAGGGGAGTTCATTTTAAAAAGAGCACGGAGAGTGAGGGGAGTTCATTTTAAAAAGAGCACGGAGAGCGAGGGGAATTCATTATAGAAAGAGCGCCGAGATTGAGGGGAGTTTATTTGGAAAAGAACATGGAGAGCGAGGGGAGTTTATTTGAAAAGAGCGCAGAGAGCGACGGGAGTTTATTTGAAAAAGAGAGCGGAGAGCGAGGGGAGTTTATTTGAAAAAGAGAGTGGAGAGCGAGGGGAGTTCATTTTAATAAGAGCGCGGAGAGTGAGGGGAGTTCATTTCAAAAAGAGTGTGGAGAGCGAGGGGAGTTCATGTTAAAAAGATCGCGGAGAGCGAGGGGAGTTCATTTTAATAACAGCGTGGAGAGCGAGGGGAGTTCATTTTCAAAAGAGCGCAGAGAGCGAGGGGAATTCATTTTAAAAATAGTGCGGAGAGCGAGGTGAGTTTAGTTGACAAAGAGAGTGGAGAGCGAGGGGAATTCATTTTAAAAAGAGCGCGGAGAGCGAGGGGAGTTTAGTTGAAAAAAAGAGTGGAGAGCGTTGGGAGTTTATTTGAAAAAGAGCGCGGAGAGTGAGGGGAGTTCATTTCATAAAGAGTGTGGAGAGCGAGGGGAGTACATGTTAAAAAGATCGCGGAGAGCGAGGGGAGTTCATTTTAATAAGAGCGCGGAGAGCGAGGAGAATCAAATTTCTAAAGAGCGCAGAGAGCGAGGGGAATTCATTTTAAAAATAGCGCGGAGAGCGAGGGGAGATTATTTGAAAAGGAGCGCGGAGAGCAAGGGGCGTTCATTTTAAAAAGAGCGAGGAGAGCAAGTGGAGTTTATTTGAAATAGAACGCGGAGAGTGAGGAGAGTTTATTTGAAAAAGAGCGCGGAGAGTGAGGGGAGTTCATTTTAAAAAGAGCGCGGAGAGCGAGTGGAGTTTATTTGAAAAAGAACGCGGAGAGCAAGGGGAGTTTATATTTAAAAGCACGCGGAGAGCGAGTGGAGTTTATTTGAAAAAGCGTGGAGAGCGAGGGGAGTTCATTTTAAACAGAACGTGCAGAGCGAGGGGAGTTGATTTGAAAACGAACAGGGAGAGCAAGCGGAGTTCATTTTAAAAAGAGCGTGGTTGGTTAGGGGAGTTTATTTGAAAAAGAACGCGGAGAGCGAGGGGAGTTTATTTGAAAAAGAACGCGGAGAACGAGGGGAGTATATTTGAAGAAGAACGCGGAGAGTTAGGGGAGTTTATTATACAAAGAACGCGGAGAGCGAGGGGAGTTCATTATAGAAAGAGCGCCGAGATTGAGGGGAGATTATTTGAAAAAGAACGCGGAGAACGAGGGGAGTTCATTTTCAAAAGAGCGCGGAGAGTGAGGGGAGATCATTATAGAAAGAGCGCCGAGATTGAGGGGAGATTATTTGAAATAGAGCGTGGAGAGCGAGGGGAGTATATTTGAAAAAGAACGCGGAGAGTTAGGGGAGTTTATTATACAAAGAACGCGGAGAGCGAGGGGAGTTCATTATAGAAAGAGCGCCGAGATTGAGGGGAGATTATTTGAAAAAGAACGCGGAGAGCGAGGGGAGTTCATTTTCAAAAGAGCGCGGAGAGTGAGGGGAGATCATTATAGAAAGAGCGTCAAGATTGAGGAGAGATTATTTGAAAAAGAACGCGGAGAACGAGGGGAGTTCATTTTCAAAAGAGCGCCGAGATTGAGGGGAGATTATTTGAAATAGAACGCGGAGAGCAAGGGGAGTTTATTTGAAGAAGAACGCGGAGAGCGAGGGGAGTTCATTTTAAAAAGAGCACGGAGAGCGAGGGGAGTTCATTTTAAAAAGAGCACGGAGAGCGAGGGGAGATCATTATAGAAAGAGCGGCGAGATTGAGGGGAGTTTATTTGAAAAAGAACATGGAGAGCGAGGGGAGTTTATTTGAAAAAGAGCGCAGAGAGCGACGGGAGTTTATTTGAAAAAGAGAGTGGAGAGCGAGGGCAGTTTATTTGAAAAAGAGAGTGGAGAGCAAGGGGAGTTCATTTTTAAAAGAGCGCGGAGAGCGAGTGGAGTTTAGTTGAAAAAGAGTGTGGAGAGCGAGGTGAATTCATTTTAAATAGTGCGCGGAGAGTGAGGGGTGTTTATTTGAAAAAGAAGGCGGAGAGCGAGGGGAATTCATTTTCAAAAGAGCGCAGAGAGCGAGGGGAATTCATTTTAAAAATAGCGCGGAGAGTGAGGTGAGTTTAGTTGAAAAAGAGAGTGGAGAGCGAGGGGAATTCATTTTAAAAAGAGCGCGGAGAGCGATGGGAGTTCATTTTAAAAAGAGCGCGGAGAGCGAGGGGAGTTCATTTTCAAAAGAGCGCAGAGAGCGAGGGGAATTCATTTTAAAAATAGCGCGGAGAGCGAGGGGAGTTTAGTTGAAAAAGAGAGTGGAGAGCGATGGGAGTTTATTTGAAAAAGAGCGCGGAGAGTGAGGGGAGATCATTTCATAAAGAGTGTGGAGAGCGAGGGGAGTACATGTTAAAAAGATCGCGGAGAGCGAAGGGAGTTCATTTTAATAAGAGCGCGGAGAGCGAGGGGAGTTCAATTTCTAAAGAGCGCAGAGAGCGAGGGGAATTCATTTTAAAAATAGCGCGGAGAGCGAGGGTAGTTCATTTGAAAAAGAGCACGGAGAGAGAGGGGAGATTATTTGAAAAGGAGCGCAGAGAGCAAGGGGAGTTCATTTTAAAAAGAGCGCGGAGAGCGAGGGGATTTCATTTTAATAAGAGCGCGGAGAGCGAGTGGAATTTATTTGAAATATAACGTGGAGAGTGAGGGGAGTTTATTTGAAAAAGAGCACGGAGAGCGAGGGGAGTTTATTTGAAAAAGAGCGCAGACAGCGAGGGGAGTTTATTTGAAAACGAACGTTGGGAGCGAGGGAGGTTTATTTGAAAAAGAGCGCGGAGATCGAGGGGAGTTTATTTGAAAAAGAGCGTGGAGAGCGAGCGGAGGTCATTTTAAAAAGAGCGCCGAGATTGAGGGGAGTTTATTTGAAAAAGAACGCGGAGAGCGAGGGGAGTTTATTTGAAAAAGAACACGGAGAGCGAGGGGAGTTTATTTGAAAAAGAACGCGGAGAGTGAGGGGAGTTAATTTTAAATAGAGCGCGGAGAGCGAGGGGAGTTTATTTTAAATAGAGCATGGAGAGCGAGGGGAGATCATTATAGAAACAGCGCCGAGATTGAGGGGAGTTTATTTGAAAAAGAACGCGGAGAGCGAGGGGAGTTCATTATAGAAAGAGCGCCGAGATTGAGGGGAGATTATTTGAAAAAGAACGCGGAGAGCGAGGGGAGTTCATTTTCAAAAGAGCGCGGAGAGTGAGGGGAGATCATTATAGAAAGAGCGTCAAGATTGAGGAGAGATTATTTGAAAAAGAACGCGGAGAACGAGGGGAGTTCATTTTCAAAAGAGCGCCGAGATTGAGGGGAGATTATTTGAAATAGAACGCGGAGAGCAAGGGGAGTTTATTTGAAGAAGAACGCGGAGAGCGAGGGGAGTTCATTTTAAAAAGAGCACGGAGAGCGAGGGGAGTTCATTTTAAAAAGAGCACGGAGAGCGAGGGGAGATCATTATAGAAAGAGCGGCGAGATTGAGGGGAGTTTATTTGAAAAAGAACATGGAGAGCGAGGGGAGTTTATTTGAAAAAGAGCGCAGAGAGCGACGGGAGTTTATTTGAAAAAGAGAGTGGAGAGCGAGGGCAGTTTATTTGAAAAAGAGAGTGGAGAGCAAGGGGAGTTCATTTTTAAAAGAGCGCGGAGAGCGAGTGGAGTTTAGTTGAAAAAGAGTGTGGAGAGCGAGGTGAATTCATTTTAAATAGTGCGCGGAGAGTGAGGGGTGTTTATTTGAAAAAGAAGGCGGAGAGCGAGGGGAATTCATTTTCAAAAGAGCGCAGAGAGCGAGGGGAATTCATTTTAAAAATAGCGCGGAGAGTGAGGTGAGTTTAGTTGAAAAAGAGAGTGGAGAGCGAGGGGAATTCATTTTAAAAAGAGCGCGGAGAGCGATGGGAGTTCATTTTAAAAAGAGCGCGGAGAGCGAGGGGAGTTCATTTTCAAAAGAGCGCAGAGAGCGAGGGGAATTCATTTTAAAAATAGCGCGGAGAGCGAGGGGAGTTTAGTTGAAAAAGAGAGTGGAGAGCGATGGGAGTTTATTTGAAAAAGAGCGCGGAGAGTGAGGGGAGATCATTTCATAAAGAGTGTGGAGAGCGAGGGGAGTACATGTTAAAAAGATCGCGGAGAGCGAAGGGAGTTCATTTTAATAAGAGCGCGGAGAGCGAGGGGAGTTCAATTTCTAAAGAGCGCAGAGAGCGAGGGGAATTCATTTTAAAAATAGCGCGGAGAGCGAGGGTAGTTCATTTGAAAAAGAGCACGGAGAGAGAGGGGAGATTATTTGAAAAGGAGCGCAGAGAGCAAGGGGAGTTCATTTTAAAAAGAGCGCGGAGAGCGAGGGGATTTCATTTTAATAAGAGCGCGGAGAGCGAGTGGAATTTATTTGAAATATAACGTGGAGAGTGAGGGGAGTTTATTTGAAAAAGAGCACGGAGAGCGAGGGGAGTTTATTTGAAAAAGAGCGCAGACAGCGAGGGGAGTTTATTTGAAAACGAACGTTGGGAGCGAGGGAGGTTTATTTGAAAAAGAGCGCGGAGATCGAGGGGAGTTTATTTGAAAAAGAGCGTGGAGAGCGAGCGGAGGTCATTTTAAAAAGAGCGCCGAGATTGAGGGGCGTTTATTTGAAAAAGAACGCGGAGAGCGAGGGGAGTTTATTTGAAAAAGAACACGGAGAGCGAGGGGAGTTTATTTGAAAAAGAACGCGGAGAGTGAGGGGAGTTAATTTTAAATAGAGCGCGGAGAGCGAGGGGAGTTTATTTTAAATAGAGCATGGAGAGCGAGGGGAGATCATTATAGAAACAGCGCCGAGATTGAGGGGAGTTTATTTGAAAAAGAACGCGGAGAGCGAGGGGAGTTTATTTGAAAAAGAACACGGAGAGCGAGGGGAGTTTATTTGAAAAAGAGCGCGGAGAGCGACGGGAGTTTATTTGAAAAAGAGCGCGGAGAGTGAGGGGAGTTCATTTCATAAAGAGTGTGGAGAGCGAGGGGAGTACATTTTAAAAAGATCGCGGAGAGCGAGGGGATTTCATTTTAATAAGAGCGCGGAGAGCGAGGGGAGTTCAATTTCTAAAGAGCGCAGAGAGCGAGGGGAATTCATTTTAAAAATCGCGCGGAGAGCGAGGGTAGTTCATTTTAAAAAGAGCGAGGAGAGCAAGTGGAGTTTATTTGAAAAAGAACGCGGAGAGCAAGGGGAGTTTATATTTAAAAGCACGCGGAGAGCGATTGGAGTTTATTTGAAAAAGCGTGGAGAGCGAGGGGAGTTCATTTTAAACAGAACGTGGAGAGCGAGGGGAGTTGATTTGAAAACGAACGGGGAGAGCAAGCGGAGTTCATTTTAAAAAGAGCGTGGTTGGTGAGGTGAGTTTATTTGAAAAAGAACGTGGAGAGCGAGGGGAGTTTATTTCAAAAAGAGCGCGGAGAGTGAGGGGAGTTTATTTGAAAAGCACGCGGAGAGCGAGGGGAGTTTATTTGAGAAAGAGCGCGGAGAGCGAGGGGAGTTCATTTTAAAAATAGCGCGGAGAGCGAGAGGAATTCATTTTAATAAGAGCGCAGAGAGCGAGGGGAATTCATTTTAAAAATAGCGCGGAGAACAAGGGGAGTTTAGTTGAAAAAGAGAGTGGAGAGCGAGGGGAATTCATTTTAAAAAGAGCACGGAGAGCGAGGGGAGTTCATTTTAAAAAGAGCGCAGAGAGTGAGGGGAGTTCATTTCAAAAAGAGTTTGGAGAGCGAGGGGAGTTAATATTAAAAAGATCGCGGAGAGCGAGGGGAGTTCATTTTAAAAAGAGCGCGGAGAGCGAGGGGAGATCATTTTAAACAGAACGTGGAGAGCGAGGGGAGTTGATTTGAAAACGAACGGGGAGAGCAAGCGGAGTTCATTTTAAAAAGAGCGTGGTTGGTGAGGAGAGTTTATTTGAAAAAGAACGTGGAGAGCGAGGGGAGTTTATTTCAAAAAGAGCGCGGAGAGTGAGGGGAGTTTATTTGAAAAGCACGCGGAGAGCGAGGGGAGTTTATTTGAGAAAGAGCGCGGAGAGCGAGGGGAGTTCATTTTAAAAATAGCGCGGAGAGCGAGAGGAATTCATTTTAATAAGAGCGCAGAGAGCGAGGGGAATTCATTTTAAAAATAGCGCGGAGAACAAGGGGAGTTTAGTTGAAAAAGAGAGTGGAGAGCGAGGGGAATTCATTTTAAAAAGAGCACGGAGAGCGAGGGGAGTTCATTTTAAAAAGAGCGCAGAGAGTGAGGGGAGTTCATTTCAAAAAGAGTTTGGAGAGCGAGGGGAGTTAATATTAAAAAGATCGCGGAGAGCGAGGGGAGTTCATTTTAAAAAGAGCGCGGAGAGCGAGGGGAGATCATTATAGAAAGAGCGCCGAGATTGAGGGGAGTTTACTTGAAAAAGAACGCGGAGAGCGAGGGGAGTTTATTTGAAAGAGAACGCAGAGAGCGAGGGGAGTTTATTTGAAAAAGAGTGCGGTGAGCGAAAGGAGTTTATTTGAAAAAGAACGCGGAGAGTGAGCGGAGTTCATTTTAAAAAGAGTGCGGAGAGCAAGTGGTATTTATTTGAAATAGAACGCGGAGAGTGAGGAGAGTTTATTTGAAAAAGAGCGCGGAGAGCAAGGGGAGTTCATTTTAAAAAGAGCGCGGAGAGCAAGTGGAATTTATTTGAAATAGAACGTGGAGAGTGACGGGAGTTTATTTGAAAAAGAGCGCGGAGAGTGAGGGGAGTTCAATCTAAAAAGAGCGCGGAGAGCGAGTGGAGTTTATTTGAAAAAGCGCGGAGAGCGAGGGGAGTTCATTTTAAACAGAACGCGGAGAGCGAGGGGAGTTGATTTGAAAACGAACAGGGAGAGCAAGCGGAGTTCATTTTAAAAAGAACGCAGCGGGTGAGGGGAGTTTATTTGAAAAAGAACGCGGAGAGCGAGGGGAGTTGATTTGAAAAAGAGCGCGGAGAGCGAGGGGAGTTTATTTGAAAAGCACGCGGAGAGCGAGGGGAGTTTATTTGAGAAAGAGCGCGGAGAGCGAAGGGAGTTCATTTTAAAAAGTGCGCCGTGAGTGAGGGGAGATCATTTTATAAAGAGCGCGGAGACCGAGGGGAGTTCATTTTAAAAAGAGCGCGGAGAGTGATGGGAGTTCATTTTAAAAAGAGCGCGGAGAGCGAGGGGAGTTTATTTTAAAAAGAACGTTGGTAGCGAGGGGAGGTCATTTCAAAAAGAGCGCGGAGAGCGATGGGAGTTTATTGGAAAAAGAACGCGGAGAGCGAGGGGATTATATTTGAAAAAGAACGCGGATAGCGAGGGGAGTTCATTATAGAAAGAGCGCCGAGATTGAGGGGAGATTATTTGAAAAAGAACGCGGAGAACGAGGGGAGTTCATTTTCAAAAGAGCGCGGAGAGTGAGGGGAGATCATTATAGAAAGAGCGCCGAGATTGAGGGGAGATTATTTGAAAAAGAACGCGGAGAACGAGGGGAGTTCATTTTCAAAAGAGCGCCGAGATTGAGGGGAGATTATTTGAAATAGAGCGCGGAGAGCGAGGGGAGTATATTTGAAAAAGAACGCGGAGAGTTAGGGGAGTTTATTATACAAAGAACGTGGAGAGCGAGGGGAGTTCATTATAGAAAGAGCGCCGAGATTGAGGGGAGATTATTTGAAAAAGAACGCGGAGAACGAGGGGAGTTCATTTTCAAAAGAGCGCGGAGAATGAGGGGAGATCATTATAGAAAGAGCGTCGAGATTGAGGGGAGATTATTTGAAAAAGAACGCGGAGAACGAGGGGAGTTCATTTTAAAAAGAGCGCGGAGAGTGAGGGGAGTTCATTTTAAAAAGAGCACGGAGAGCGAGGGGAGATCATTATAGAAAGAGCGCCGAGATTGAGGGGAGTTTATTTGAAAAAGAACATGGAGAGCGAGGGGAGTTTATTTGAAAAAGAGCGCAGAGAGCGACGGGAGTTTATTTGAAAAAGAGAGCGGAGAGCGAGGGGAGTTTATTTGAAAAAGAGAGTGGAGAGCGAGGGGAGTTCATTTTTAAAAGAGCGCGGAGAGCGAGTGGAGTTTAGTTGAAAAAGAGTGTGGAGAGCGAGGTGAATTCATTTTAAATAGTGCGCGGAGAGTGAGGGGTGTTTATTTGAAAAAGAAGGTGGTGAGCGAGGGGAGTTGATTTGATAAAGAGCGGGGAGAGGAAAGGGAATTCATTTTAAAAAGAGCGCGGAGAGCGAGGGAAGTTTATTTTAAAAAGAACGCGGAGAGCGATGGGAGTTTATTTGAAAAGGAGCGCGGAGAGTGAGGGGAGTTCATTTCAAAAAGAGTGTGGAGGGCGAGGGGAGTTCATGTTAAAAAGATCGCGGAGAGCGAGGGGAGTTCATTTTAATAAGAGCGCGGAGAGTGAGGGGAGTTCATTTCAAAAAGAGTGCGGAGAGCGAGGGGAGTTCATGTTAAAAAGATCGTGGAGAGCGAGGGGAGTTCATTTTAATAAGAGCGCGGAGAGCGAGGGGAGTTCAATTTCTAAAGAGCGCAGAGAGCGAGGGGAATTCATTTTAAAAATAGCGCGGAGAGCGAGGGTAGTTCATTTGAAAAAGAGCACGGAGAGAGAGGGGAGATTATTTGAAAAGGAGCGTGGAGAGCAAGGGGAGTTCATTTTAAAAAGAGCGCGGAGAGCGAGGGGATTTCATTTTAATAAGAGCGCGGAGAGCGAGTGGAATTTATTTGAAATATAACGTGGAGAGTGAGGGGAGTTTATTTGAAAAAGAGCACGGAGAGCGAGAGGAGTTTATTTGAAAAAGAGCGCGGACAGCGAGGGGAGTTTATTTGAAAAAGAACGTTGGGAGCGAGGGAGGTTTATTTGAAAAAGAGCGCGGAGATCGAGGGGAGTTTACTTGAAAAAGAGTGCGGAGAGCGAGCGGAGGTCATTTTAAAAAGAGCGCCGAGATTGAGGGGAGTTTATTTGAAAAAGAACGCGGAGAGCGAGGGGAGTTTAATTGAAAAAGAACACGGAGAGCGAGGGGAGTTTATTTGAAAAAGAACGCGGAGAGCAAGGGGAGTTCATTTTAAAAAGAGCGCGGAGAGCAAGTGGAATTTATTTGAAATAGAACGTGGAGAGTGACGGGAGTTTATTTGAAAAAGAGCGCAGAGAGTGAGGGGAGTTCATTCTAAAAAGAGCGCGGAGAGCGAGTGGAGTTTATTTGAAAAAGCGCGGAGAGCGAGGGGAGTTCATTTTAAACAGAACGTGGAGAGCGAGGGGAGTTGATTTGAAAACGAACAGGGAGAGCAAGCGGAGTTCATTTTAAAAAGAACGCAGCGGGTGAGGGGAGATTATTTGAAAAAGAACGCGGAGAGCGAGGGGAGTTGATTTGAAAAAGAGCGCGGAGAGCGAGGGGAGTTTATTTGAAAAGCACACGGAGAGCGAGGGGAGTTTATTTGAGAAAGAGCGCGGAGAGCGAGGGGAGTTCATTTTAAAAAGTGCGCCGTGAGTGAGGGGAGATCATTTTATAAATAGCGCGGAGACCGAGGGGAGCTCATTTTAAAAAGAGCGCGGAGAGTGATGGGAGTTCATTTTAAAAAGAGCGCGGAGAGCGAGGGGAGTTTATTTTAAAAAGAGCATTGAGAGCGAGGGGTGTTAATTTTAAAAGGAGCACGGAAAGCGAGGGGACTTCATTTTAAAAAGTACGCAGGGAGCGAGGGGAGTTTATTTGAAAAAGAACGTTGGTAGCGAGCGGAGGTCATTTCAAAAAGAACGCGGAGAGCGATGGGAGTTTATTGGAAAAAGAACGCGGAGAGCGAGGGGAGTATGTTTGAAAAAGAACGCGGAGAGCGAGGGGAGTTCATTATAGAAAGAGCGCCGATATTGAGGGGAGATTATTTGAAAAAGAACGCGGAGAACGAGGGGAGTTCATTTTCAAAAGAGCGCCGAGATTGAGGGGAGATTATTTGAAATAGAACGCGGAGAGCAAGGGGAGTTTATTTGAAGAAGAACGCGGAGAGCGAGGGGAGTTCATTTTAAAAAGAGCACGGAGAGTGAGGGGAGTTCATTTTAAAAAGAGCACGGAGAGCGAGGGGAGATCATTATAGAAAGAGCGCCGAGATTGAGGGGAGTTTATTTGAAAAAGAACATGGAGAGCGAGGGGAGTTTATTTGAAAAAGAGCGCAGAGAGCGACGGGAGTTTATTTGAAAAAGAGAGCGGAGAGCGAGGGGAGTTTATTTGAAAAAGAGAGTGGAGAGCGAGGGGAGTTCAATTTTAAAAGAGCGCGGAGAGCGAGTGGAGTTTAGTTGAAAAAGAGTGTGGAGAGCGAGGTTAATTCATTTTAAATAGTGCGCGGAGAGTGAGGGGTGTTTATTTGAAAAAGAAGGCGGAGAGCGAGGGGAGTTGATTTGAAAAAGAACGCGGAGAGCGATGGGAGTTTATTTGAAAAGGAGCGCGGTGAGTGAGGGGAGTTCATTTCAAAAAGAGTGTGGAGGACGAGGGGAGTTCATATTAAAAAGATCGCAGAGAGCGAGGGGAGTTCATTTTAATAAGAGCGCGGAGAGTGAGGGGAGTTCATTTCAAAAAGAGTGTGGAGAGCGAGGGGAGTTCATGTTAAAAAGATCGCGGAGAGCGAGTGGAGTTCATTTTAATAAGAGCGCGGAGAGCGAGGGAAGTTTATTTTAAAAAGAACGCGGAGAGCGATGGGAGTTTATTTGAAAAGGAGCGCGGTGAGTGAGGGGAGTTCATTTCAAAAAGAGTGTGGAGGGCGAGGGGAGTTCATATTAAAAAGATCGCGGAGAGCGAGTGGAGTTCATTTTAATAAGAGCGCGGAGAGCGAGGGGAGTTCAATTTCTAAAGAGCGCAGAGAGCGAGGGGAATTCATTTTAAAAATAGCACGGAGAGCAAGGGGAGTTCATTTTAAAAAGAGCGCGGAGAGCGAGGGGATTTCATTTTAATAAGAGCGCGGAGAGCGAGTGGAATTTATTTGAAATATAACGTGGAGTGTGAGGGGAGTTTATTTGAAAAAGAGCACGGAGAGCGAGGGGAGTTTATTTGAAAAAGAGCGCGGACAGCGAGGGGAGTTTATTTGAAAAAGAACGTTGGGAGCGAGGGAGGTTTATTTGAAAAAGAGCGCGGAGATCGAGGGGAGTTTATTTGAAAAAGAGTGCGGAGAGCGAGCGGAGGTCATTTTAAAAAGAGCGCCGAGATTGAGTGGAGTTTATTTGAAAAAGAACGCGGAGAGCGAGGGGAGTTTATTTGAAAAAGAACACGGAGAGCGAGGGGAGTTTATTTGAAAAAGAACGCGGAGAGCGAGTGGAGTTAAGTTAAAATAGAGCGCGGAGAGCGAGGGGAGTTTATTTTAAATAGAGCGCGGAGAGCGAGGGGAGATCATTATAGAAACAGCGCCGATATTGAGGGGAGTTTATTTGAAAAAGAACGCGGAGAGCGAGGGGAGTTTATTTGAAAAAGAACGCGGAGAGCGAGGGGAGTTTATTTGAAAAAGAGCGCACAGAGCGAGGGGAATTCATTTTAAAAATCGCGCGGAGAGCGAGGGTAGTTCATTTTAATAAGAGCGAGGAGAGCAAGTGGAGTTTATTTGAAATAGAACGCGGCGAGTGAGGAGAGTTTATTTGAAAAAGAGCGCGGAGAGTGAGGGGAGTTCATTTTAAAAAGAGCGCGGAGAGCGAGTGGAGTTTATTTGAAAAAGAACGCGGAGAGCAAGGGGAGTTTATATTTAAAAGCACGCGGAGAGCGATTGGAGTTTATATGAAAAAGCGTGGAGAGCGAGGGGAGTTCATTTTAAACAGAACGTGGAGAGCGAGGGGAGTTGATTTGAAAACGAACGGGGAGAGCAAGCGGAGTTCATTTTAAAAAGAGCGTGGTTGGTGAGGGGAGTTTATTTGAAAAAGAACGTGGAGAGCGAGGGGAGTTTATTTCAAAAAGAGCGCGGAGAGTGAGGGGAGTTTATTTGAAAAGCACGCGGAGAGCGAGGGGAGTTTATTTGAGAAAGAGCGCGGAGAGCGAGGGGAGTTCATTTTAAAAATAGCGCGGAGA